>NC_092793.1:46459731-46759731 GCF_918797505.1 Bemisia tabaci | reverse complement strand
TGTACCTAAGTCCTCAACAGAATTACTGCTGTTTTGTCTATTATAGAGTATCTTGATTAGGTCTACTTTTGCGCATTTACTGACGCGCGCTTCCTCATAACTCTAGTAGATTACACGTACAAGACGCAATTTCCTGTTTTAATTAAACCAGCCACATCATTAAGGTTATACTAGTCGAATTTTGAGGGAATCTCGAGTTCTAAAATTCGAAATAACAGCAGAATAGGTAACGTCGCTTCAGGAGCGATGATATATTGTCTGTTCTTCGGGTAGGCGACTATTCGTGTTCTCCAGCAGATTTGTTGCCTATGCGGTGAAATTGAAGGCGAACTTCAAGTGAACATTATCTTGTCCAGTTAAAGCATGTAGCGTATAAACCGTGGGTTTTCGAATATACCTTACGAGCTCCCCGATGAATTCATTACTTATCCAGAAAAACTGAGAGTGAGCCTCACCCTCACGTGAACGATATCCACCAAAAAATAAAAGTAGGAAAGGATCAAAACTTGGACTGGGCAATAGAGAGTGTAGGTTTTTAACACAGCATATTTCAGGACTAGCAGACTAGCTACAGAACTCACAAGACCTCCTCTCTCTGGCACAACTCACGAGCGATGCATACTTGCGTCGACAACTCAGGATCAAAGCGCGCTTAAATCGCCTTCAATTCGTTGTCATACAAAATGTGTATCACCAACGTCAGCAGGACTCCAATAATGATTGCGGTCTTGCGGTCTTGCTCGGCGCTGGCCGGCCGACCGCGGCCAGTGCCAACATGGCTCAGCTTTGCGGCATAAGGCGTTTTCGATTACGTAGAATATCTTTAATGAAACCACTTTAATCGGTTAATTTTTTTCTCTTTTCCGAAACAGATATCGATAAATTTTAACGCACCCATAAGTTCACCTAGTCCAGTCATTCTAGCTTTTTACCTCGGACAAATTAGCACAAACTTTTCCTTTGGTATATAGGGTCTCTAGGTACCCAATAAGACAGAAAAAAAAGTTTACCAAAAAATTCCACCGGGAAAGTGGTCAAATCGCAGTTTTTCAAAATGGCGGCTTACGGCGATTTTCAAAGAGGACGTACATACGGATTTCCCTTTATAACTCAAAAATAATGCGTCAAACAAAAAATTGCAACACATCAGTTTGAAAGATCATAAAATTTTGATTAAGAATCATATACAAAACTTAGGCTTTTCTTATTTTTTTCTTTCCGAATTTTAATATTTAAAAACAACAACCGGCAAAATCTGCTGAAAATTCACGATTTTTCGCGTTCTTGACCAATTTTAGGTCAAAATAATTAATTTAAGGTTAAAAACAACGGCACCACTGAAAAGTACGCTAAATTTTACATAAGTATACCCATTCTTTTTACCTTTTCATCTTATATGACCTCATTGTGAGACGAATCATTCAAAAGTATGAAGTCAATATTTAACAACAAATTCAGTTGTTTTTTTCCGTTTCCAGCGCTTTCGATGAATTATTTTTCGACAAAAGTATAACTTATATATACTTTTTAGAAAGGTGATAAAATTTTCAAGACGAATAACACACTGTTTTTCCTTTAAATTTTACAACATGTACCTGAAAAGCGTATTTAAAGGAATTACGCTGAAAACTGATTTCTCTAGAAATTTCAGAATTTCAACAATTTTCGACTTCTTTACAGCTAAAAACTGAGAATACGATTCAACGATGGTAATAATCGTTTAGTGCATAAAATTTCCCAAAAATTGCATACCTAAAATTACTGTTTCGAATTTTTTAAAGAGGGTTAGATATGACGTTAAAGTTGTCTATTGGAAAACCCAGCTGCTCGGTTACGAACATTTTTCTTAACATATACCCAAAATTTTCAAGTTTAGTAATTTTTGTTTGAAGTAAACTTTATGGTACCAATGTAATGGCATATGAAAGAGAAAAAAATGTCAATGAATAAATTTTTGAAGGTATTTAAGTGTACTTAGAAGCCAATTTTTGAGATGGTAAAAATTTACAAATTATTCAATAACAAGGCTTTGTCTCAGGTTTTTGTGGTTTTTCATGGCTGCAAACAATTTTATTCATCAAACCATGGTAATCAGCAAAAAGCTGGTAAAATTTTATGTAAGAAATGTACCTTTATTTGTATTTTTGGCGTCTCTCGTGAAAATGCAGAGGCAATGTTGAAAAAAATTGCAATTTACCCGAAAAAAATTTTCCCGCTGTTTTTCTTATTTTTCACGTGTTAAAAGGAATTTAAGAAAAAAAACAAGGTACGAGATGAAAAGTTCATGAAATTTCCTATAACCAAGGACAATTGAAAGTTGCCGTAAAACCTTTTTGAGGGGTCTTATCACTGAATTTCGGTTTAAAAAAAGTTTTTAAAAAAATGATGAAATGTAATTTTTTAGTTATTTTTGAGATTTTACCGCTTTAAAGTGAGCTTTAAAGTTAAAATAAATGATGTAACTGAAAAGTACGTTAAATTTTGGTCTAGAATAGTGTGTTTAACATCCTTTAAAGTAATTATATTTGCCGGTAGGATAATTTCTTCTGGGATCAAAAATGACATTTTTCTGAAAAAAGACCGTTTTTAGCTCGATTTTCCTAATTTTTAAGCCTTTTAAAAGTGTTTGATCAAAAAACCACTGTGATCACGTAAAAGTACATAAAATTTACAATAAGAGAGGGTACCTTGTTTCAAAAATTTCCATCATTTTTGGGTTTGACACGGCTTTATTTAAAATTGTGAAAAATGGCAATATTTACAGAAAATTGAGTTTCTATGCAAAACACCATCCCTGAAAAGGTCATATCAATACAGCAAATATGCCATCAATCGTGAGAAGTTATTTAAATCATTTCTGGAGAGCAAAAATGAATTAACGTATTATAAAATAAATAATAGGAGGGGAAACTGACCCACCTCTTCCTCCCTGCTTTCTAAAAGAGCGCTAATGGATATATGACCGCCAGTACGGAACTAACGGATACTTCACGCATACAAAGTGAAGACAATTTTCATCGTATTTATGCATACTCTCACATAAAAATATAGGAATAGGACAGAGCTTGGCGAAATCGGCACATTCAAGGATTTTTAAAAACATTGCGGAATGGGACATCTCACATATGAGGGAAGTTATTACGATGCGAGCACAGCCGCCGCGCCGCGAAGCGCTTTACGTGAGGGATTGGGCTGTGTAATGGCGGCAGCTCGGGGAGCGGGTGTTTTTGCGTCGGAGGAATTAATAGTAGAACTAATAATTATTATGATAAAATCAATACACCATTGAAGGTTTGGAACTTTTGGGCGGCCAACTGTAGCGTAAGCGCGAACAAGGATTATAACGAAAGTACAGATGTCAGTGGGGGGCGGGGTTGTCAACAGGAAAGAGGGGTATGCACCTATGCTTTACGTGACGTACCGCAGGCTCGTGTGAAATGAGGGTATCTAATTGTAAGTAAATAAGAAGGAAAATAATAAAAACAATAAAATTTTACTGCCCTTGGCATCTTGTCAGCCGAATATGCGACATTTCGCACATTATTTAATATTATTTAGCTTTCAATTGACCGAGTAAAAAATTAGCAGAGCTTTTATTTCATTACTCGGCTTTGTATTTCTTAATCTTTGTCAGTTAAATATTCGACGATACTAAAACAATTGCATTTTAACACTTATACTCTCAATTAAACAGCTTGGAGGACGAGGCGCATAAGTGCTATTTCGAGAAAAACATGTTTAAAGTTGCTAACTATTATACACAGCCTTATGGCAGGAAGAGAGTTCAAACTCACATCTTGATGCTTAAGCATTGGATGCTTCCGGTGAATTTTTCACAACTTTATTTCAAACCTAGAATTAGTTGGAACCACTAAAATGTGTCATATTTTTCGAAACCTGCACTTGGGCGCCTTGTCCTCCGAGCCCCTCAATTACTTTTTTACCCTGTCTTATTACCTTATATTATAAATTTTTAAACCGAAACTGACAAACTTTGGTCAAAATACTAGGTAATATTCAATGTCATGAAAATTAGCCGATAAACAGATATTTTAAAAATTAAGGCCGCCATCTTTTTTCCACCATCTTGAATTTGATTCAGACTGAAAGTAACGTCAAATTCGAATTTACCAGATCAAAATACCAGGATACACCGAGTTTCATGAAAATCTGCCGATAAATGGGTAGTTTTCAAATTGTACCCGCCATCTTTAATTTTAAAAAATTATAGCCACCACCTTCTTCCCACCATCTTTGATTTTAATTCTGGTTAAATTCGACATCAAATTCAAATTCTCTAGGGCTAAATACAGGGTTATACTAAGTTTCATGCAAATCAGTCGATAAACAGGTATCTAACAAATTATTGCCGCCATCTTTTTTCCGCCATCTTGAATTTGTCAAATTCGAATTTCCTAGATCAACATACCGGGGTACACCAAATTTCATGAAAATCTGCCGACAAATAGGTGTTTTGCCGTTTTTTTCTTAGAATCTTTAGCTGCGATAGTCCAAACAGTGAACGGATAAGATATGCCCCCCCCCCCCCCCCCCGGTCGACCATCCTTGCTCTAAGGTGCTTCTCCCTTTACTATGTACCATGACTATTAAATTAATAACACAATTTATTTCAAAAATAGTCGAATATACGTGAAAAAGGGTCACATTAATCGAAATTCAAGCCAAAATTTACAAAAAGTAAAAAATGTCGAATTTGACACAATTCCATAAAGGCCCTATAAAGGTCTTATACCTTCAGTAAAATTTTGATGTAATATGTGTTTTGAAAAGAAAATTTCACGCTCTTTCCATTGGTGCCAACAGTTTTGAGAGAAAAAATTCTGCCAAAACTGTATCTTAAAAGTTACAAACCAAACTTGAAATTTCAAGAAAATTCTAGCCTTTTTTTTCGGTGTCCGACCTCGTAGCTCGGCACCAACAAGTCAAAATTAAAAAAACTTTACATGTTTGTAAGCAGAATTTTATACTCTAAAAAAATGACAAGAATGATTTTTTTCACCGGATGCACTAGAATCACCCAAAATTGGGGAAACGCTGACGAAGTCAACAATCAATTTACACGTAATTTCAGTCGGCCGCCATTTTGTTATAAGCAATTTTGACTGTGTTCCCGAGGGGGGCTAATGGTAAACTTTTTTTGGGGGGCTCCAGACATGTTTTTGAGCGCTTTAAAGCACAAGAGAAGTTTGTGCTAATTTGTCCGAGGTTAGGCCCTTTTTTTGGCTAGAATGACTGGACTAACCAGTGAAAAATTTTGAAGATATTTTGAGTAAAAATTCCTTTATATTGATCCCGTATGAAAAGTTTCCCGCAGAAATTGCTTCAAAAATGTAATTTGTGTTTTCCTCTCTCTTGTAGTTAAGTACGCTCAAACTTTGAAATCCTCTCAAAGCACGGTGTTTTATGAATTATGCAGAATTAACTTCTCCATGCACCGGCATGAGTCAGATGTGGATCCAGGGGGGGGGGCGGCATGGTCTCATGCCCGCCTCCCCTGCGGAGCCGATTATTGAAATTGATAGACAAAGCTATAGACAAAAAAGACTTAGGGGGTATAGAGCGATCCTATATTTGTTGAAATGTGTGGTTCTTATAGACTAAGGGAGAAAATGATGGACTAACTGTCGGGTTTCTCGTGGGTTGCATTTAGTTAGTCTATTACCTACTGCCTTTGTCCATTGCAACCACCACTCACCAGCTTCCACCAGCCCCCCCCCCCCCCCCCATATCCCTTTTGTCATATTTGTCTATAGCTTTGTCTATCATTTTCAACAATCAGCCCACAGTTCAATTACATGCATCGAAGCACGGTTACTACATGAACCCAATATTGCGGCCGATATAGAGCACCGAGCTATACGGTTCATATGACCAAACTTTTTTCCAAGTGTGGAAGGGAAGCGGTTGCATAAGCCCGGCCTGACCCGGCGGCGCGGTGAAGCGCGGACGGCGGAAACCCAAGCCGAGACAGTGATATTCTAGTTTCTTCTAGTGTAATGCGCGGTTCAGGTCGTTGGACCGGGCGGCCGGCGCGGCGGCGCGGCGTGACCTCTGCAAATTCAAAGTCAGCTCGGAAAACGGGTCAAATCACACACGACTCGTCCTGGTCTCTGATGCTCTCCGGGTGCCCCGACAGGAACAGGTCACCGCGGTTACCCGGGCATCCGAGATCGGTGGGAAACGCGTCCTTTCTCCTCCTCCCTGGTACTCGCGCATATGCCCCGTCCTCGCCACGACCAGTGGCCATTCTTCCAAGTTGGCACCATTGTTTTTTATTCTTTTTTATGTATCCCGTCTTGCTACCGGAAAAGGTCTTAGGCAATCAGTCCTTGGTAAAGTCGATTAGCAAAATATCATTCCAAATCAGTGTGATATCATGCTGGCCCAACATGATATTAGTATGATAACATCCTAGTAGGAATAACCAGCATGATATCACACTGGTACCATACTGATATCATATTGATACCGTGTTGATATCATACTGGAGAATTTGCCAGTTCAATTAAGGAGATATCATTCTGATCGATTTTACCAGGGTGTGCTAATGTGCTTATGTCCAGACAGAATTGTTTCACCCCCCCCCCCCCCAAAAAAAAAGAGAAAGAATTGAGGGATAGCAAAAATTGGGTTTTTTTAAAAAAATTTTAGGTGGTTCCTAAGCTGTGATACCCATTTCCGGATCCGGGTCCGACCGCGAAGAACCATTTGACTCCCCCGGATCGAATTTAGCAAGCGCAATAAAATTTCGAGTCATGAGTCTCAATTGAAAACGCAAAAGTGAAATTGAGACAACTCTAATCCTCCGAGACGGGAATTTAAGTTTTCCTCCGATTGGCGGCGCGATGCGGTGTTTAGTCGGTCGTTAAAACGTAACGAAGACAGGCCGCGGTGAGAATAAAAACAAATCGCCAACTTCCGGAGACGGAGTTTTGGCAAATTAAAAGCCCCTTAATGGCGCAATTTGAAGGAACTGTGTCAAAACGGGACGATCCATGCTCGTGACTCGGCGCTCCGCGGCTACGATGCCAAATTGACCCTGACCTACGCCTCTACTCCGCGGAGAAAGCGCTGGAACCATGCTGTCTTGCTAGAGGAACAACGCCGTATGAGTCTTCGGACGTTGTCAAATTTAATCAACCACAAATTTTTGGGGGTAAATTCGTGAATTTCAGTTCCAATATTTCATAAATTTTTATTCGCAGATGTCTAAAAATCTCAAGAAAAAATATTCATAACTTTTTACAATCGTATCAGGGAAATTTGGCAACGTCGGCATGTTTATATGACGTTCTAAAGTGGAAAGGTAAAAGTCCCCTGCTAAGGCAAAACGCCGTATGAGCATTCGAATGTTCCCAAATTTCCTCTCGGAAAATTTGTATTTTCTGAAAGTTATGAATATTTTTTCTTGACACTTTAGACTCCTAGATCATTACTTCTTTGAAGATTCTCTGAAAAATCGGAAGAAAAATATTTACAAATTTTCCGGATAATTTTCGAAGGCAATTTGGCAACGTTCGAAGGCTCATATGGTGTTCTTCCTTAGCACAGCAGAGTGCGCGGGTAATCCGTCGCTCTTGTTTCCATTGAAAAATGCAATGGCTTTGAGGTTAACTTCCCTCCAGTTTTGACAGAAGCGCTCTCAACTCTTCACTATTTCCAGTAAACTTGCAAAACAAACAAACAAAGCCCTTCTTAAGGTCATGGTGGACCCAAAGGAAGGCTGAAGAGGGGGCCGTTTGGGACTTCCTCCCTCCCACGTGGGGACAGTTAGGTGCCCCCTTTTTTGAGCAAAAATTGAAGTGGACATACAATTTTGGAATTTTAGTCCGTAAACTTAATTTGTCAGCAAAAATCTACGGAATTTACTCATTTTTACCAAATGTTCAAAGAACGTTTGCTCCTATAAGATCCATAAAAAATACCTTCTTGGCAGGGCCAATATATATATGTCACGACGAAAAAAGTTTGTTTCGATTTAAAATAATCCTTTTTCAACCACGACACCCACTACAGAAATCACGAATTTTCCTAGTTAAATCGATTTTATTTACTAAGTGTTTCTGCTAATCGCAATGATCTCTTATGTTCCAGCGTTATGTATGTGGCTCACTACAGAAGACCATTTAAAAAGACGTCAGAGCCGTGAGTAACAATATATTTAAGTAGATTTCATTCTTTCTTAATCCTGTAATTTACACTAATGAGCAAAAATTATGTAAAACGAAGAAAAAAACGTTCAAAGTCAACTTTGACCAGGTCTACAGAAATGACGGATTGAAGACTTGTATTGCATAAGGTGAAAAGTTGTTTGAACTTACCCACCCTCGGCGGGTATTTAAAATCGTGCGCATATCCGTAGAAGTCCGTCTTTTGAACGTCAATGGCTTCATGTTTAATGGAACGCGTGCCACCTTTCACCAAATCTTCGAGAGACTTTTTTCCCCAGCAGGAAGTCAGAGAAAAATGCCGAGACGAGGGTACGGATCGTTTTTGTTTCGAAGATAGAAATGTTTTGAAAGATGCATTCGTATTCAGCATTTGAATAGGGCTGCGTCGTCACGGCATGCAGCGAGCGCATTCAAAGTTGAACCGATGATGAATGACTTTCAAAATAATTAGGGAATGGTTTGCTTTGAGGCACATGCCTGTTTTAAGTTGTGATTCCTTCGTCGCTCGAAGCTTTGGAGTTTGTTCTGCACGTGTTCGTGTGTGATGAGCTGAGGATTGTTATGCAGACTCGTGCCGTTAATTGTTTAACTAGAGCCTTATGAAGGACTGCAGTCTGATTATTGAAATTGATAGACAAAGCTATAGACAAAGTAGATATAGGGATAATGGAGCGATTCTATTGGTTGAAATGGGTGGCTCTCATTGACTACGGGAGAGAATGATGGACTTACTATAGGGTCTTTCGTGGGTTGCCAATAGTTAGTCCATTACCTACCTCCTTTGTCCATTGCAACTACCTGCCTCCACCGATAGGATCCCTCTATATCCCTTTTGTCTCCTTTGTCTACAGCTTCGTTTATTTATTTCAATAATCGGCCCGCCGGAAGGCGGAAAGGGAATATCTAGTGGAGGACCCCTGAGATCGGTTTAACGTTTAAAGTCTCCCATATGGGATTGTTGGTAAATTCAATACTCTCTGTTCCTGTGTTTATTTAACATGAGCTGGAAAACGAATAATCGTCAAATTCACAAGCTCTCTCGTTCTGTTCTGACAGCGGGGGATATTTTCCCGTTTTTACATTTGATTGAACGCTTTTGATCAACATAAAAAAAATATCACGTCAGTAGTTCTTCGATAAAATTCATCACACTCCCTACCCATTACAAAGATTGAACCACTTAGTTTCTTAGAATAAACCCATCCACGAAAAAACGAGGAGAACGAGAAAGAATTAAATACCAATTAAAGATTATCAATTTATAGAATTGGAAAATGTCAGAAATATGATACTTTTTAAATTGCAATTTTGCCGGTTTGAGAAGTGAAAAAGTTTGGATGAGATTTCAAAAAAGATGCTTGATTCCGTAGAAAAGTTGAGTGGGGGAAATTAAAGCACTTTTGTACTTAAAAATCAGATCATGCTGAACCACACGAGAGACGCCATGCCAAGACGGTAAAATCCAGACATAACTTCAGAGACTTTAACGCAAGGCTAGAAAAGTAGGCGTACCGACAGACGCGAATGATAGACGAATGGAGACATTTATTTATTTGAACATGAGGTTGAAATAAAAGGTTAACATGGAGGTAGAAAAAAATCCGAAAAGCTGCTCTGTTCTCTAAGCAGCTGCCGATGGAATGACAAGCATAAAGGCGTGTTCAATCTAAGTATAGGTACTCAAAGCTCAAGAAGCGGGATAAATGGACGTATTTCTATCAAACGGAACTAAGCGCCAATTTGAGTTCCCTTTGAGGAATTCAGAATCCCGGATAACGCGTTCTGTCAAACGGACCTAAGCGCCATGGAAAAGCATTGCGAGCATAGGACGGAATAAGCCGGACGCCCGATTCCGCCGCCAATCCAAGCCCCCCTCTACCTTCCTCACCCTATGGCGCTTAGGTCCGTTTGATAGAAATACGTCCAAATAATGTGTGTTATTCAAACAGATAACTTCGAGTTCCCCGTTGCGTTTGTTGCATATGCGACGAAATTGAAAGTGAACCTCTAGTTAACGATTTGTGCTGATAGGATTGGGTACGCTTTGTCTATGGTTCTGTTGAATTTTATCGAGCAAGATATGTCTATGTTTTTTTTTTAAAAAAAAATGAAAATGGGTTAGCTGCAAACTTCAGCTAGCGAGCAAAGAGAAGAGTTGTTTTCTAAAGAAAATGACTCAAATATCACGATGAGCGCATCGGGAAAGTTTGAAATACACTACTAACTTCACAATCTGCGTTGGTAAATATGCGATTTTTAGACATCCCGCTTCAAAAAAGATACTACGTCACAGGTGAAAATTTTGAAAGAGGAGTCGTTCCATCCGCAACCCTTGCCCACCGGATGCTACACAATATTCAACATTTCTGACGCATCCGCGAGTAAATTGTGAGGAAGCACCATGGTTTTTATATATCAACGAAAGGAAAATGTAAACATACACATGCCGGTTGAAAAAATCCCGTCTCGTCAAGTTCAGTTTTGAAATGGCGGGTTGGCAAACGTCGGGCATATTGAATATTGCGTAGCATCTTAGTGCGCAAGTGTTGGATGGAACGACCCTCTCACGAAATGTCCACCTGTGCTGCAGTCTTCATGCATGCTGAGCTTGTCGATTTCCTTTGACATTTTTGCAGTGGTTAATGCATAGCGAAAGAGCGCTCCAGCTAGAATTGTATTTAGCAAATGGGTGGTTTTTCTAGAAGGATTAAAAATAAACGAGTGGAACGGAATATAACAAAAGAATATGAACCATGCAAAATTATAATCCGGGTATCGGAACTTGGCTGTTTGAAAACGCCTTCAAATGCGGCGTGATACCTCACGCATTCCGGAGAGTTCGAATAGTTGTATCATTGCGCCTTAGAAATGCGACGGAAGATTACAATTGAAATGCCTTCGTGCACGCTGGCCTTTTCGATTTCCGTTAACATGTTTGCAGTCATGAATGCGCTTAAGTGCGCTTCAGCTAGAATTGTATTTAGCAAATGGGTGATTTTATAGGAGGATTATAATTATTAAACAAGTGGTTAGAAATGGAAACAAAATAATATGAACTATGGAAAACGATTATTCTGATAATGGAACTTGGCTGTTTTGAAAACGCCTTCAAATGCGGCTTGATACTTCACGCATTCCGGAGAGTTCAAATAGTTGTATCATTGCGCCGTAAGAATGTGACGGAAGATTTAAATGGAAATAGCCTCCATGCACGCTGGGCGTGTCGATTTCCTTTGACATTTCTGCTGTGGTGAATGCATAGCGAAAGAGCGCTCCAGCTAGAATTGTATTTAGCAAATGGGTGGTTTTTCTACGAGGATTAAAAATAAACGAGTGGAACGGAATATAACAAAAGAATATGAACCATGCAAAACGATAATCCGGGTATCGGAACTTGGCTGATTTGAAAACGCCTTCAAATGCGGCGTGATACCTCACGCATTCCGGAGAGTTCGAATAGTTGTATCATTGCGCCTTAGAAATGTGACGGAAGATTACAATTGAAATGCCTTCGTGCACGCTGGCCTTTTCGATTTCCGTTAACATATTTGCAGTCATGAATGCGCTTAAGTGCGCTTCAGCTAGAATTGTATTTAGCAAATGGGTGATTTTATAGGAGGATTATAATTATTAAACAAGTGGTTAGAAATGGAAACAAAATAATATGAACTATGGAAAACGATTATTCTGATAACGGAACTTGGCTGTTTTGAAAACGCCTTCAAATGCGGCTTGATACCTCACGCATTCCGGAGAGTTCAAATAGTTGTATCATTGCGCCTTATGAATGTGACGGAAGATTTAAATGGAAATAGCCTTCATGCAGGCTCGCCACATCCCATCTCTGGCCCTGGTACCAGTTTAAAGGTCCGGGCCCCAAGCACGGAGGGGGGATCGGAGGGGCATCTCCCGAGAAATTTTAGAATTTATACGACTAATCGCACGCATTTTGAAGCTTCCGTAAATGATTTTCCATCAATTTCTGCGGAAAAATATTTTTTTTTTTTTTTTTTTTTTTTTTTTTTTTTTTTTTTTTTTTTTTTTAATAGTTTCAGCACAAAATACTTGCGAATTGTTGCATTCAAGACATCTGGAATTTTTTTTTTTTTGGGGGGGGGGGGTATATGATACTTTTTTCAGTTCTAAAAATTCAGTTCAGTTACTAAAAATATCCCTCTGTACTGAAAATCTTGAAAATAGATAGACATTTCCCAAGAAGTATACTTCTTTGAAAATTTAAGAAGAATTCTACAGTGCCCCAGCGTGTTTCTGAATCTATTCACCTTTTGCGAAATTTTTAGGGTAAATTTTTCAGTTCTCTTACGAAACAAGGGTTGCATATGAATTCGTAGTGGTTTTTCACGGGTAACACGGGCCCCCTCCGGGGCCCGGGCCGCGGTACCAGGGACCCAGTATACCCCCCCCCCCCCCTTGTGGCGGGCCTGGCCGTAGTATTATTTATGAAGCTAGAGGCTTAAAGAACTCATATTCTTAACGCAGATTGTGAAGTCAGGAGTGCATTTCAGACTCTCCCGATGCGCTCATCGTGATTTTTGAGCCATGAACTTTAGGATACGTTTCTTCTTCTTGCTCTATAGCTGAAGTTTGCTACCGGCCCATTTGCGCTTTCTGGTGCGTCTGTTGCCTACATGATGAAATTGAAGGCGAAGGAGAGGGGAGTTACCTCTAGATTGTTTTTCTTTAATGCAGCGGTCTTCAAGCTTTTTTGGCTATAGATCATTTCTTCCCCGAGAAAAGAGGCATGTTTGTATGAAAGCAAGAAGAAAAAAAAGAAAGGGGAAAAGAAAAAAAAGAACGAAAAAAACATGGTAAGCCTCTGCAACGGACCACCACCTATCAGCACGAAGAGCGCACCGGTTGAGAATTGAGGAGCTTTCCGGAAAAAGGGCACATAGCAAAAAATGGCGTTTGAGAAAATGGCACTCGAAGTTTCTATCATTATTCTATGGCCACTGACTGTGACTTACGTTCAAAATCGGGAGTCCAAGCTGCGATGTATGTTATCATACGTGACCGGAAAGTAATGATGGAAACTTAAGATGCATTTTCTTTCGTTTCGCTCACGTTTTGCTATGCGCCCTTTTTGCGGAAAGCTCCTCAATTGCTGCTCAGGACGGAGGTGTTTGTTTTTATGGACGTTGAGATTTGGCAAGGTGCGGACATGACCGCGGCTCGGCGGCGTTAGGAAGAATTGTATCGTGGGAGGTGTCGCATCGGAATGTCAACGTTTGTGTGTCAGAACCGGAGCATCCTGCGTGAACCACCTGGCCACCCAAACCACGAGCTCCTGCGGGAACCGAGTCGAACTTTCGGCCACGGATTCTGTCACGTCCGCGTCCATCAATCTACGCGGCCGACGCGACGCGGCGTTTACTTTTGTCGCTGGCCCTAACTCGAGCGACCACTAATTGCGTCGCCGCGCTGGACGGTGCGGCGTTTTCGGCCTATCTCCCACAATTTATCAGCCGTCACAAAACGGTAGGCCACGCCGCGAGAATAAGAAATGGAACGAAGAGCCCCCTCATCGCGCTCCGGAACCAGGTCAATGAGCAGTTCGGGGACACAGATGTAGAATTTCATAAAATTCTGAAAATACACGGTGATCCAAAAGTCGTGCATTAACTTAAAAGCGCTTCGAGTTCTTGTCCATTTACAGGGTGATCCATTGAATTTTTTTTGGAGGGGGGGGAGCATACAAGTTGTTTCCTCTCACTTGGGAGCGCTCACTAAAGTTCGGGTCTCTGACTCAATTTGTTGTTACAAATGTGGTGATCGGTGCTGGCGGTGTAGGACTTTTGGAACACTCTGTAAACGTGCAGGATAGCGGAGCTTATAGGGAACTCCTTCAGTGCTTAGCTATTTTTGACCTTAGAATCCTAAGTTCTTGAAAAAGTTATAACGCTGAAAATGTATACCGTGTTAGTCGCGCCAGTCACAGAATTATGTTTAGATAGTTTCAGCTTATAGACAAGCAACAACTAATGAGATCTGTCCAAACGCCAAATGTCTACGTCCAGTATTATCGGTGGTATCGCCCATTGGAATCAGGGGGTATGACGTCATCCATCGTTGTACAAAGCATACTGCGATTTCTTCCAGATTGGTCCCATCCGTGTTTTACGCGGAGCAACCAGTGCAAATAGATGTATTTAAATCAAAACAAACTATCTTTATTGTGACATGAGCCCCGGCATGCATGTATTCTGATGTATTTCAGAGATCTTGTCAGAATGGATAAAGTTCCTTTTGATATAAATATGGGTCTGTTGCACGCAAGAGATGCAGCCAACTGAATACACTTGCTAGTAGTAATTTCGCTTGAAAATCATCGAAAGAGTCTGAAGTTCACTCCTGAGCGCACAATTTGCGCAGTTTGTAACACGCTTTTTCAAATGTACCGCGTAGGTATACGACCAGTTCTTCTTGGTGGCCGGCAGTCAGGTTTGCCTGGTTTGCCCGAAGAGAGACCTAACCTAAACAAACAAACAAACACTATTGCGAACAGTTGTAAACTCTCCTTGCGCAAGATTTCAATCGGATCAAAGCTTTTGTTTTTGCAAAATAAAGAAAGGTAAAGGAAAAAAACGCTCGAAAACTACTGAAATTATACAATAGAAAAAATTGGTGAAACCTGTTCGTTTACTCAAATTAGTTTTTTACTCATTTGCCTGTGCAAACATGGTCGACAGCGACTGAGAAAAACTGCCCGCGGACGCAGGAAACTTGAAAATGCGTGATATAAACCACGTAGATTGCGCGCTCAGGAATGGATTTTAGAAATTTAGATTTAGATCTCAGCATTTTAGTGAATAATTTCAAAATCTCATGGAAAGTAATGAAACAAGCTGTTCTTATACATGCCTCAATTGAATGATGGTGTGGTTTAAAAAGAAATCAAATTACATGTAATGAATGATTGCGTTTCAAGAAAACGGGATGACATTTTAATTTCTGTGAAATCTCGTAAAGGCATCGTGAGATTTCGCTATCTATCTCTGGTTCAGTAAGCAGGCAGGTTGACAGCTATGGTATGTTTATTTTCATGAGATAATTTCAATACCTCTTTCGTATCATTCGTTTCATATTTTTCCAGCCGTGATCGCGCGTGACGTTTCGGAGAAATTTTTTCAGTTCGGAAAATGTTTTTTTTTTTGGAATTCCAGCTCAGACAGACAGACAGACAGAAAGGTCGATGGTTGCACGTACAAATCCTCATCAGCGACCGTGGTAAAAAAATAAAAACACTACAGTTGTAAATGAATCTAGCGAATGAAGAACGGAGATGCAAAACCTCGTAAGCTTCATCAAGTGTCGCTGAGATTGTGTAACCGTTCCATCTCAATTTAATGGGAATCTAGTGGGCTGAAAAGAAGTAACGCCTATCATGAAAAAAAGGTGAAGAATTTGAGGATGCTCCCTGATATAAATTCTATGAGGCGAATGCACTTAGGTTCTTTTACAGCGAGTAACTCTATGCTCAACCTTGACAACCCTTGATAGAACTTGACAGTTTTGAAGTTTCGGTATTCAAAATCTGATGCACACGTTTTCTTGGAACTCATCCATCGAAATGCGTCACGCTTGTGCGTCTCACTCGGCGGAACTTCGCTGAATCGTTATCGAATGATCTTGGTCGAAAAATCCCTATTCAAACAATGCTAATTATCGATAAAGTTCATTCGATAAAATTCAACAATCGATCCGCCGGTCGAAAAATCCCTATTTAAACAATGCTAACTATCGATAAAGTTCATTCGATAAAATTCAACAATGTATCTGCAACGTTTTCCGACACGCACGATCTGGACTGCAAAAATTATGCATTTTGTGCGGTGGACTTCAGTTCGCAGTTTACTCTTGACGTGTCCATATCTCAGTCATTAATGAGTTGTGGGACGGCTCAACTCATGAGTTCTCAGGAGTATTTAACATTGTAGATCGCGGCCGAAAAATGCGCTTCATAGGACGCCTGCGGTTCATCAAGGTTGTGGCTCTGATTTTTACTTTTAACTGTGCAATCAACGGCGATGGAGGCGAACTATGCAACTCTTGTAATCGAGCTATGGTAAACCATAATTCAATTTTTTATGAAAATGAATGCATTTTTGTTTTACAATTTAGTCACACGGAGAAAAAAGGTTTGGTTCATATGAACATTGAAGGTTTTCAGTGCAGGAAACCGAAGCTTTTGGTCATGGAAGTCGAACTCTGGTCATGCTTGCCGAAACTCGACTCCTATGATAGAGAACTTCGGTGAGGTACCTGGACCGAAAATTTTTGGTGTTCAATATGAACCAAGTCAGTCCCTGTGACAGAATTTTTTTTTCTTTTGCCCACAATTTTTTTATTTGTTCGTGTTAAAGGAAGACGTAGTATTTGAGGTGAACGTGCAAACTTAAAAACTATTGTAAGTAGAAACCCTACGAAATTAGCCATTAGATTACGATAAGCGAACCGAAAGAAAACTTCGTATTATTGATGCTCGTGAGTGTTGAAATTTAGTCCTGTGGAAGAGTCCACAGATTTCTTCAGTAATTTTTAATTATAGATGAAAATGTGGAAAAGGTAAAACAGTCGAGTGGCATTTTTTTAAAAAAAAAAAAATTAGACAAATTTTTGTACAAAAATTTGTCTTAGGGCAAACCTATACCTACAATCAGTATAACAGATGTCGAGCTATTTATTTAAACCAATTTTATTTAAGAATTCTGTAACGACGACAAGAATTACAATTATATGTCTTGTATTTAAATAAAAAAATCAAATTAAATTAGATTTACAATGGTATTATAGAAGAAAGTAATGTTAGATAATACAAAGTGTCCGAAAGAAGTGAAATTGTAGAATTCTCCGTCTTTTTTTTGAGAAATTAAGTGTATAAGTTTATTAGTTTAATTATTTCGTTGATGATTTAAGATTATATGTTCTGCTCCCTGTGATTGAATGGGAAATCCATCTATTGCAGAAAAAAACTTCGGAATGTAGTGGTGTCGTAGTAAAAAATGTTTCATTCGGGAAGGGTCCAAAGTAAAACTTTTTTTTACTGAGGGCAGATAAATTTCGAAAAATCTGGAAAACTTATTGTTTTAGGGAGTATTTTTGATAATGATTAGCCCAACCCCTCTAAATCCCACCCAGACACAGTGCGGTCAGCTGCAGCGGTCGGTGTGAAACGCATAGCGCCTACAAGACTGTAGAAATACTTCACGCATTGCGGTCAGCGCGGCGCGGCGGCGGAAGCTAAAATTATTAAACTACATTTGTTTGTTCTTTCATAATTTTTTCGTTCAATACTAATAAATGGAAGGCCTTGTCTACTCAGAATTAGGTTTACGGAACTTAACTTTCGCGCAAAATTCCATGAACTTTTGCTAGTAGTGTTGAAGGAGCTTTCGCATACAATGTGTCTAACACGAGTAAACGCGTCTTATGCACCCCACCCCCTCCGGTACGTTCATTTGATGGTTTTTATTGAATTTTCAGAATGAATGAGCAAGGGGCGGCAAAATAAAGGCGGCCCATGGGCGGCAAGTAGGTAAATCCAGCCCTGCTCGCTGCACTGAACATTTAATGTTCCACCCTAAGGGCCCCTCGTCTGTATTTTCACATTTTTTTACATGTCTCATTCATACTTTATATTTATCTGTCAGAGATGACATGTTTACGATATATGTGTCGGCAAGACAAAAAAAATATGTGCAGACCCATTGACAACGTATTGAAAACTAAAGGTTTTTCTCGTCAGCCTCACCAGCGAGAAAAAAGCTCTTTCGTGAGGAAGGCCACGGTAGAACTTATGAATTTTGGATGCAACACATAATGAAATAGGGGATTTGCACGGTCTGATAGTTTAAGATCTACTCGGCTACAGCTCGGAGACAAGATATATGCATACAATTAACTCAGTTATTTTATTCTCAATTTTAAAAGAAAATCGAATATTTCTGACCTATTTAACATTTTTTTCTTAAGAGATAACTTTTCTTTTTCTCATGAATCTGGTTCTCAGCTTGCCGCGTGACTATATACGATTTGACACGCCGTCAACATATTCGAACCATTTTACCGAATCACGACTTTGACTCGTTTAAAGATAAATCGTCTGTTGCACACAATTTACATTATGTCATGATGCTAAAAGGGTGAGGAAGGTCAAAGAACCGTGCATTAGTTTGCGCATATTTCCTATTAGTCGATTGTTTTTCTTTTTTTTACCTATTTTTTATTTACATGATTAATGAACCGTGCATTGTCGTTTCACCTATTCTGTTCGTGCAGTGTGCGTTTAATTGGGACTTGAAATCTGCGAGAGAAAGGATTTTTTATATGTCTAGACGCAAGTTCAATACGAAAGTAGCCTGATTTGCACAATTCACTGTTCAGCGTGATTTGCACGTTCTGGAAAATGTTAGCGCTTCATTAGTAAACTACGCTTTAAAATGTAAACTTAAGTATAACTATAACTATAACTTAAACTTGAGGGTTATTATATATTATGTGATAGTCGATGGGCAAAGATACCCGTGTGAAAAGGAGGTAACATTTTCAGCTGATCAATTTTTTTCGAGTTGGGTAGACAACTGGATTTTGAAACGAAGGTAAGCTAATCCTGTCAGTGATTCGGTCGTTCGTGTGCCAAAATAAGGAGCTTTTTAAGAACCGATTATTGGTATTGGTTTGAGTGCCGGTGATTGCACCCGCTTTTTAGGAAATTTTACGATTTGGTTAAAAAAAAGGTGCCACCATCATCAATGGAAAACACATTAATATTGCAACGAATTCAAGCTGCCAGGGCCTCTTTTTTTATATTTTTATTTTCTCGCTTCCCTCGCGGGTAGAGGATACATTGTCATCGTCCAAGGGGAAAAAAAATTGAAATTTCATCTAGGCGTTTTTTCTACTTCTTCTATTCCTTCATCCTCCCCTTCTTCTCCTTGTCAGTTGTTACGTCGGTCTCTTTTTGACGTCCCTCTGTATATAAATTCATACTTTCTGGGGCTCATGCGAAAATAGAGCTGTGCCCCAACGCCAGAGTAGTGACGCTCAGTTCTCGTCACGTCCAGCAAAGATGATCAAAACTTCTCCCGTCTCTTGAATAGACTACTTAAACTACATTTTGCAGTAAGAAACCACGATTTCTAACTGATCAACAAAATTTATTATATACAGAGGAAAGCTATTGACACATCGACTGTTTCAGACCAGACACGGTGATTGTGTATTGCAAAATTGAACCCAGATGACACTTGAATACCCTTTTGATTTTCTACGCTATTTTTAAAATCCTAATGTGCCGAAGGTACGTACTCTAAACAAAACTACATAGAATGAATTAAATCAAAATAATTTGTAGTGCTCAATTCCAGTGCACATAATTCTCCTCGACTTTATTCATTTTCACAAAATTCCGTTGCCGTCCAGTTGGACCGCGTTAAACAGAAAGGAACCAAGCCACATCAGCTATTGCCAAATATAATTGGGCAATTTAATTTTTGACATGAAAACGGTCGTGTGGATTTTTGTGCAAATTTCAGTGAATTTTCTCCACAGTACGAAGCAAATTCCTGAAACATTTCAAAGAAATCCGCATAAACGTTCTCTCGCAAAAATTAAATTCCTCAGTTAAATTTGGCAACAGCTGATGTGGCTTGGTTCCTTTCTGTTAAACGCGATCCAATTAAGCCGCTAACATACGTACACTCCGAATGTACATTCTGGCCTACTGCGCATGCGCGGGCATCGCGAATGTACACTCATCATTCTCTTGGAAAAGAATGTACAGTTTGACGAGAAGAAGAAGATACCCGCGACGATCTTTTACTCATACCTGTAACTTATAGTTGTTCAAGAGAACAAAATGAGGAACATTCTCGATGCCCGCGCATGCATAATAGGCCAGAATGTACATTTGGAGTGTACGTGTGTTAGCGGCTTTATTGTTTCGTTCAACGTTGCAACCTAATTTTTTTCAATTTCCAGCCGGCGCGGAAGGATGAGCTAAGCCAGGAGGATCTCCTCCATCTGAACCACAACGATCCATGTCGCGATCTCGACGACCGAGCGCACATCGCCGACCGGCGAGCGAGAATCGGCCGATGCGAATCTCTGGTGGATCTATACTTGAAGTCCGATATATACTTCGGAGGACAATCCTTCGCTGGGACGCAGTCCAAATGCCTGAACGCTAAGTATGACGGCTGCGTCAAACACGGATTCGATGCGTACAGTAAATACCACTGCACGGTGAAGGTCCCGGTTTCTGGATGGTTGGTTGCTTTTGGACCAGAGGTCAAGACTCTGGCCAGCTGCGTTAGAGACGATTTCGATTGGTATCGCAGCCGAACTAGGAAGTACGGCGCGACGTACACCGTGGCGGACACGCCGAGGGCTCGCCCTCAAATCGTGCGCCCTCAAAAGGGCGCGGAAGGGACTTCCTCCCAGTCGCAGAGCCAGGGCTCCCGGAGGAGGCGATCTCAAAGTCCCTCCGGCCGCAGCACTTCTTCCAGGGATGATCGCGGACGCTCCACCTCACGATCGGGTTCTGGTATTTCGGGCATCTTGGGTTTCGGCAGAAGCAGGAAAGCGAAGAGTAATAGCCCTACGCGGCATCTGTTATGCGACTGGGCTCAGTATCCAGCCCCCGAGGATTAACTTTACTGATCGAACTTAGACCCTGTGAAAACGGTTCCATTGGGATATTACACGGGTTACCATGGGAACCCATTAGGGATTGGTCCAGGTACCCATGGGAACCCTGAGAGAGCCTGAGGGTAGAACGCGGACGCTGATCTGGGATATAGCGGATCTGGGAACCTAGAGAGCTCTCTTACGGCTTTTTCGCCGCCCCATGGGTTCCTATTGGTCTCTTCATTCATCTCCTAGGGATAATGGATCCCCATAGGCCCCCATGAAGTCCCCATGGGTGTAATCTTCATGGGTCCCCGTAACATGTCTATGGGGACTCAATGGAATCTCATGGGCCCCTATGAGACCGTTTTGACAGCGGCTGTTCTTATCCATGTTTTTATTTTTAGGAAACGTAAATTTCCTTCTCCAGCCTTTATTTTCCTCTTTTCTCCAAATTAAAATTTTTTAGATAGCAACGTTTTCAAAGGTTGTGCACTATTGATTCCAAACTTTTCCATCAATATATTTTGACACAGAAAAAGCAATTTTCCAGAAGTGTTCATTTTCTTCCTCAGCGGTCTGATTATGGAGTGAGAGAAAAATCGCGTGTAATCCACTCTAGTTCGATTTTAGCGAGAAAATTTCGCGTTTCTCGACTGATAACTACGCAAGCTGGGATAGTTACTACATTGCAAACTTTGCTAGACACTGATGTCCTTTGCGTGACTCTACTAATTTATGTCGCCAAGCGGATGCTCTTAAGTCGGCTTTGCCACACGAATAAAAGAATCACCAAATTCGCACTGAAAAAAAAATTCTCGGCGTTATTACCACGGTCCGTTGGTACCTTTATTACCAATTACTGGTAATTTTACCAAGACAGACTGGTAAGCTTACCTAAAAACCGGTATTTTTACTGTTTTTTTCAGGTAAGAATACAACTTTATTGGTAATCAATTCCTGGTAACTTTGTCATTTTATCTCGGTAATTCTACCACAGTCGATAAAAAAATATTGGCGTTTTTACCAAGGTCCCGTAAAATTATCGAGAAAGTTCAATAATTTTACCAAGATTTCTCGGTAAAATTACCAATTCCATAAATGGTAATTTTACCAAGAAAAAACTGGGATCAAATAAAACCCTGAATTATCGGTAATTTTACCCTTTCCTTAGTAAATACACCGAGATTTTTTTTTCAGTGCGGAATATTTTCACCCCTGTTTAAAATCCAATCATTTCAAAATGGCAATGCTGAGTAGGTGGTCAAGTTCAGCCGAGAATGGCCATAAAAAGGCCCATTAAAAGTACCGATGAGGGCATCGCATTGCATCCGAAAGTGGCACATACAATAGAGGCCTTAAGCAGCTTTAATTTCGACGAAGCTCCCGATGCCTCTCTCAGCCAAGCGCTTCGGGACTCATGAAGGCTTTTTCCTTTATTTGCTCTTTGCAAACCGGCCTCCTTGCTGAAGCAGGAACAAGCTATTATAGAAACTGCTTTGTTGCCGATTTTGGTTCCTTCGTCTTCCCTCTCAAATATCATATCAATAAAACCCCTCCATTTATTGCTGTTTTTCCTGCATTACTAATCATAATATTTTTTTTTTTTTTTTTTTTTTTTTGGAGTTCTTTCTATACTTCAAAAAAATATAGAAGCATGTGAGAATATAATCGTACGTCTGTCGTCATCAAACATTGATGTATCTGTTGAACGGATCGGATCGATCTATTTTAAATATTTCTATAGATTCGATACTGAGGACTTGAAAATGTTTCTCCTATTTTGATTATGGTTAGGGCCGGATTAAGGGGGTGGCCACATGGGCCGCGGCCCATGGCGGCAAATCTAGGAGGCGGCAAATTTTGCAATTTTTTTTAAATGTAGGTGTAAAAAAATCGGATTTAGAAAAAAATTACAAACAAAATCTCTCATTTCCTGAGAGTATAGTAATTTCTAATTTTGTCGTCTTCCGGTTATACAAGAGACAGCACCTTTAATTAGTCGAGTTAAGAGAGAGACCAAACACGCAATTTGGCCGGGAACGGCGCGACTGATTGTGAGAGAGAACTGATGGCGAGGACTTGAGATGAAAAGGAGAAGCCCTCGGCGCGGCGGTCGGCATGTAACACATATTAGCGCCTACAAAACTGCACGAATACTTCACGCATTGCATCAAATACAGTGCGGTCACTGCGGTCAGCGTGAAACGGGTAGCGCCTACAAGAAGGCATGAATACTTCACGCATTGCGCCAAACACAGTGCGGTCAGCGTGAAACGCATAGCGCCTACAAGACTGCGTGAATACTTCACGCATTGCGTCAAACGTTCGCGCAAAGTTCGGTGAATTTTTGCTAGTAGTGTTGACAGGGCTTTCCCAAAAAATGTTTCCAACACGAATAAACGCGTCTTATGCACCCCACCTCCGCTGGCACGTTCACTTGATGGTTTTTATTGATGTTTCAAAACGAATGAGAAGGGGGCGGCAAAATACAGGCGGCCCATGGGCGGCAAGTAGAGGTAAATCTGGCCCTGATTATGGTATTTTGCAGTTTGTCCCAACCATCAAGTTATCCATGTAGGTTAATTTTCAATGGCATCAAGATCTGTTTTTTCTAAATCCGAATTCTACTTGGATGAACTTGGACGTTTGAGGAAAGCTTGAATGATGACACTCTCAGTTAAGCTCACAAATCACCACTAACCGTTAATAACCTGGTGATATTTTATGATGATTGGTCACATTCTACGGACTTTAATGAGGAATCATATTATTAGTTTAATATTTACGACGCGGCGTTTTGACCTGAGTTTTACAAAGAAAACTTAAACCAGTAAGTTCTGTGAGAGATGAGTGATGCTCCTCGCCTCAACGCTGTGATGAACTAGTCGTCGAAACTCGTAACATCCTAATTGCTTGTAGGTATCAAATCTCATTTTTATCTGAAGGAATGTGCGGGGTCCTGGAATGAAGAATCAACGCAAAAGACAACAAACCTGACATCATCGGATTCAGTCTAAAAACCAGAGGACCGCAACATTATCATACTCATCAACTCACAAGTTTGCCCCAGTATCCATGTCCGAAATAAAAACGTAACTTGTTACGGATTTCATGTGACACGAGGCGTGAGTTATTCGGGACATCCTCGCGGTTGAAATAGTTGCGTAACACTTCGTCTAAATGATTGATGCTGCCCTTAAAATTCCCGGTCCCTCTCCCACTTTCGTTTCGAAAGAACGCGGGTGTTGTGGTCACATAATTGGCATAAACTTATCAAGCGGCAAATCTCAAACTGAGTAATTGTAAAGAGTCGGTTATTTTTTGATTGGGTCGGTCCGCGGTTATGTACCAGCATATACTTCAAGTGTTCCTGCATTCTAAGATGAATCTGCAAAATTTTGACGAAAAAAGAAGATAAAATAAATGAGATTGATGGTGAAAGTAAAAACAAAACACTCATCCCCATGGTTATTCTTCATCCTCTACATCCTCTTATCTTTTCTCTTCTTTTCGTTCGTCGTGTTTTTTCTTTTTCTTCTATTCCTTCTTTTCCTCCTTTTCCTCCTTTTCCTCCTTTTCCTCCTTTTCCTCCTTTTCCTCTGTCTACTCTTTCCTTCTCTTCTCTTTCCTCCTCTCCTCCTTCCTCTGCTTATTAATTTTCTTCGTCCTCTCCTTCCTGTTTTTCTCATCTTTCTCTTTTTCCACCCTCCACTACTCCATCCTCATTTTTACCTTCTTCCTCTCCTCTCTCTGCAGATCTTCTTTTTCTCCTCCTCCTTCTTATTCTCATTCTCCTCCTCCTCCTCCTTTTTCTTATTCTCATTCTCCTCCTCCTCTTCCTCCTATTCCTCCTCTTCCTCCTCTTCCTCCTCTCCCTCCTCTCCCTCCACATTAAAAAAAAAGTAACGGGCTCTATAGCCATACCGTCCGTTCCGGGTTTAGAGGCCGAAAGTTACGGGTGCTGGAGCCGTAGCTTCGATTGCTCCCGTTGCTGGAGCCGTAGCTTCGATTGCTTCGGTTGTTACGCACGGTACTTCCGGCCTCTGAGCTCGGAACGCGGATGGTATGTCTATACAGCCAGTAAGTACGGCTTCCAAGGCCGGAGTTTTTTTCTTTCTTTTTTTTTCAGTGTATTTCTCTCTCTCTCTCCTCCCTCCTCGTTCTTTTCATTGGCCGGGAGTCATTGGAGGGACGTCAAACTTGCTGTCTGCCCGGGTGTCGATTTACCCTTGCGACAAAGCTAAACAGGTGCATTCCCGTGACTTCCAACGAGACCGGGCTGGCTCGAGAAGGGCAAGGACCTCATTATTTAGACGGACGGGCCATCAATTCTGGAGGAATTCGGTTTGGCAAGGAGATGCGCGTATTGCGGCGGGCGAAAATCCGACTTTCATTTTATAACTCGTTACGCAACTGGGCGCACGCAGCGAGCGCACCGCGCCGCCCTCCCGCCGGACTAAAAACCGAGCCGAGCCGCGAATCTAAACACTTGGGCGCGTGGGCTGCTCTCGAATTCTGCAAAAGGTGATCAACTTTTGCGACTTCACGGGGTACCGAAAGTGAAATTAATTGCCACCGAGCATCTTTCGGACTTTCTTCGGCGTCGCTGTCAAGTTAGCGAGTCTTCAAGCGAGGGTAAATTGTCACCCACGCAAACAGCAAGCCCCCCCTCCCTCCACCCCCCCTCCCTCCACCCCTCCTCCCCGAGACCAGTAAATGAAGGATTAAGCAGAAGAAGGAAAAATGATAAGGGAGAGGAAGTAGTGAACTCAGGAATAAGATGAAGAAGAATGATGATGATGATGATGATGATGATGATGACGATTATGATGATGATGATGATGATGATGACGATGATGATGATGATGATGATGATGATGATGATGATGATGATGATGATGATGATGACGATGACGATGATGATGATGATGATGATAAAAAGGACTACTGTAAATTTGTAGTTTAAATACTTTTACTTAAGCTGCTTACTGTAGAGAAAGATAAAGAGGGGAGACGGGAAAAGAAGAAAAAGGAGCAGAGGAAGACGAAGAGAAGAAGTAGGAAAAAAGATAAAGAAGAATTAACGTGAGAATCTCTAAGATCATGAACGCCGAGCAGAACATCCTGCATGAAATTATGACCAAACAGCTTGTCTGGTATGGTCGTGTTCAACGAATGGCGGATGACAGATTGCCCAAAAAGGTACTAGATTGGGTTCCTCTTGGGAGGAGACGCAGGGGACGTCCAGCAAAATCGTGGATAGGTGGCATTCAAGATGAAATTACAAGATTCCATTTACCAGATGACCTCTGAGTCGACAGACAAGAGTGCGGCGATTATGTGTCGCAGAGCGCCCAAGCGCGCTGTAAAAGCGACTTAAATGTATGTATCTCTAAGATATCAATTTAATGAAACAAATCTGTGGGAAGGAGACAGAATAAATTTTGGCGCCATTTAGACACACTATGCTCACCCCGTTGGTGTCCTTCCTCGGCTTACTTCACTGTTAAAAATTGAAGAGTGGATTCGGTGCCGGAGTCTATATAGCGCCCAAAAACCTCCGAGTAATATGAACGCGAGGCGAAATTAGCACCATAAAACCGTATGATACCCCGCAAAAGAAGTAGATTCCGCGCCGTTTTAGTGTAAGTCACGCCGTAGGGAAGGAGAATAGAGATTCCGCTCTGCGTTCATTTCACTCTGGGTTTTAGGGCGCTATATGAACTTAGGAACAGAATTTCACTTCAAAATTTTTGACGGTGCTCAAACAACATGCAACTGTCGGGCGGACGGGAATTTTAGCAGTGACAACGCCTTGATGCAACTACTGCTTACTTCTTGCTCTCTTTGGTAGGTAACACGGCTGAGTAGGGCACACGGCTGAGGATGCAACTATACGTGCTCTATGGATATGCGTGTTGCGTGTACGACGATTCGAAGGCGTTTCGGCTTTGTAACCCTCGCCTCGCAGCGACTTACAGAAGTTGCAGATAGAGTTACGGTTAGTCGAGTCTCTGTATGGTGAGAGATAAATATTGGTAGTGTAATATTCGCAAGGGTTAACGTTCGAAATTAGAAGGCGACCATCTCGTTGCTACATAATCTCATCTTGCCTGCTCATTCTGGCTGCCAGTACAAATATTTTCATATAACAAGGATACAAATGTTACGGAAATTAATTTTTTGAGAACTTTATGACGAATCGATCCTCTCTCGAGAAATGTATTTTTCTCTCGGCGCAAAAACAGAAGAAAGAATATTATCTAAAGTAAGGATTTTTTACAATTATTTTAACTCTGCAGTGAACATCACACCGGCTGTCTGTAAAATGACAAGTGGCTTGAGAGAATGGTAACAGGCAGCAATCAATCTCTCAAGCCCAAGCCATGTGAGTCAGGTCAAGTATTCGATTACGCAGCATGGTCCCTGGTGCCTCCACTGCCTCCAGTATAATGTCACCTAGAAGTAGTTCATTACGCAAAAGTCACTGATGAAATGATTCAAAGAAACGATATTCAATCGTTGACTGGGGGAAAGTTGATTCTCGCGTATTTTAGAATTGCCCATTGAACAAAACCAACCTCGTTCGGAAAACCAATGAAAATTGCCAGATATAATTGAAAAACGAGTCCATACTAGATCATTGTTCTTCAAAGTTTTATTGGTGATTGAAAAGCTTCCCCTAAAACTTCGTCTGATGTAAAAATATAATTTCTCTTTTCATTTTCCGTCATCTGCACGTTTGATCTTCACCACGATAACATTTCAAAATATTCGTTCCCAATGTTACTTTTTATTTTGAAATTAAACATAAAAAACTTTTTTTCAAAAATTGAAAAAGGTCTATGAGAACTGAGAATACTCGAGTTGAGCTCCAAAATTACTAATAAATATTTTTCAGTTACTCCTTAAAAGTGTTGTTTCCTACGGATTGAAATGAAACGTTTCTGAAACAAACTTGTTTTTTGATGTGCTATTAAGGATGGTCGTGGGAAGAGCAGTTAGAAATCGGCACCTCCTCTATTCGCCTCGTGAGGAGGAACAGAGTTTCGTCCGACGGACAATTATATGGCCGATGAGTGATTAACTGGCATGCCAAATAAAACAGACCCGAATTTCAGAGAGCTTCACGATCGGCTCGTTTCATTTTCGAGGATGGCACGGGAACGCTTTCGGCCGGTGAAACGACTTTCGAACGGTTTTTTTCGAATAAAGACGTGCGTCCGATGGGATACCAACATCACTTACGCGACCCACGTCAACTGTTCCACGAGGCTAGCTCTTACAAAGCTTGCACTTCCGGATGCTCTGTCGTGCTAAGGAGGAACGACTTATGATCACTCAGCTGCAGCCAAATTTCCGCTGATAAGATAATATCATTCTGCCAAACGACTTGACATTGTCTGGACGGATTCTAATAGAATTAGCCGAATTACATCAGCGGGATGATTATTGAAATTAACAGACAAAGCGATAGAGAAAGGAAAAATGGAGTGACTTTATTAGTGGAAGCTGGTGATTACAATGGACCAAGGAGGCATCATGGCCGGATTTACCCACTTGCCGCCCATGAGCCGCCTGTATTTTGCCGCCCTTTTCTCATTCATTTTGAAACATCAATTAAAACCATCAAGTGAACGTGCCGGAGGGAGAAGGGTGCATAAGACGCGTTCACTTGTGTTGGACGCATTTTTTTACGTAAGCCCTGTCAACACTACTAGCAAAAGTTCACGGAACTTCGCGCGAAAGTTCAGTTCCGTAAACCTATCTCTGTGGGGGCAAGGTCTTTCATTTGTAAGAAATGAACTAAAAAATTAAGAAAGAGCAAACATAAATGTAGTTTAATAATTTTAACTCCCGCCGCCGCGCTGACCACACTGTGTTTGGCGCAATGCGTGAAGTATTCATGTATAGTCTTGTAGGCACTGTGCGTCTCACGCCGCGCCGACCGCTGTTGACCGCACTGCGTTTGACGCAATGCGTGAAGTATTCATGCAGCCTCGTAGGCGCTATTATGTGTTACATGCCGACCACCGCGTCGAGGGCTTCCCCTTTTCATCTCAAGTCCTCGTCATCATTTCTCTTTGCGCCGCACCGCTCCAGGCCAAATTACGTGTTTGTTTTCTCTCTTAACTCAACTAATTAAAGGTGCGTCAGTCTTTTGTATCAACGAAATACGACAAAATTAGAAATTAATGAACTCTCAGGAAATGAGAGATTTTGTCACCTTTTCTTGTTTGTAATTTTTTTCTGAATCCGATTTTTTGTACCTGCATTTAGAAAAATTGCAAAATTTGCCACCCCCTAATTTTGCCGTCATGGGCCGCGTCCCATGTGGCCACCCCCTTAATCCGGCCCTGGGAGGCATCAAAGTAATGGATGCCTAAACTGACGGCAACTTACGAGGTACCTTTTAGTTTGTCCATCATTTTCCTCTTCGGTTAATAACAGCTACCCTTTCCAACCAATAGAGTCACTCCATTACCCCTAAGTCTTCTTTGTCTACTACCTAGTCTATTAATTTCAAAAATCAGCCCGCAGATGTTGCCTAGTTCCCTTTTGGGTTTTATTTTTCACCAAAAAACCAAGAATCACCGAAAGTTGAAATTTCGTGGGTTTATAATTTATTATCTAGGGTAAATTCACAGAAAATTTAAGAGTGATAGCCAATTTAGCTATCTGCGAAGAAAAACAAACATGAGAGAAAACTAAGCAAAGTGAATCTTGATTTGTTTAGAACAAAACGCCGTGTAAGCCGTCAGGACGTTGCCGAATTTACGTCGATTAACCACGGACCTTCCGGGAAACCTGGGAATATATTCCTTCCAATTTTTCAGATATATTTATTCGCAATTTTAGCTAAAATATCTGCAAAATTCGAGGAAAAAGTTTCGTAATTTTCCTCAAAAATACAAAATTGGTCGTGGGAGACTTGACGACATTCAAACGTTCTTACGGCATTCTTTCTTAGTAAAGCGGAATTGCAGTTTGGCTGATAATTCATCAGTTTTTTCGCAAGATTGCCAGAGGATTGTATTCACAATTTAGTCAATCCTGAAAATTCCGAGGAAAAATATCCATGATTTTTCCGGAGAGTAAAATAAATATCCTCTTCGGGACAATCAGGCAACATTGGAATACTCTCACAGCATTCTTCTTTAGCACGGTCACTCCGATCCTCAAAATGTGCTTCCACTTCCTCACCGACACAGCCCCGCCTAGACGGGTGACCTCTGACCTCTGAATCGAAAAAGAGAGTTTAGAAGCTGGTCCCGATCAACTTTTCGGCTACACCGAGGTTTTAATTTTCGACGAATCGAAATTTAATTTTCTCTCAAGTAGATCGGCAGGAATATCGATACTTCCCTCGCACGAAGGCCCATTCTAGGGGAATTTTTTTATTTTTTGGCGCCACGGAGCCATATATCAGGAGATGGGACCACGTATCTCCTCCAGTCATTCAGCTCACGCTCTCCGATCAAGCGAAGCGTCCAAATTTGACACGTCTCGTTATTCGGACGCAAATGTTAATAACCCACTTTGGAGCCACAAGTCTGGAGTGCTAAGGAACTGCGCCGGAAGAGCATTTAAAATATTACCAAATTTCTCTCTGTAAAATTCTGTCTCTTATAAAATCTCAGAGGACGTTCCCTAGAATTTTTCACTACACTTCATTTAATTCTGAACAAAGTCGAGAGAGAACCCATAATTTGTTGTTTTTCATGAGAGGAAATTCGGCACATTTCAGGTGTTCATGCTTCGTTTCTCCCCCTCTGAACTGGTGTTCTCATAGTTTACGCCCTTTCATGGAGACCTGGAGATAATGATGGCTCGGATTTTAGAATTTTAGTTTTTTTTAAAATCGATCGAAAATAAAGTCGGAAACCGCAAGCCTTATGATGAAATGATGGCGGACCAAAATCTCTCATCTGCGAGCTCAGTTTCTAAGAAAAGAGAAAGGAGCATCCTATAACAAATATGACAGAACCTATATATTTAATACCCTGCCGTGCAACGCAAGAACGCCGTAAACGCCATTTTACGTTTTTTTGAAGGAATCAGTCACGGACGAATTTTTTTTAAAGCTTTGCGTGCTGGCGTATCGTGCTGTTAATTAATGGAGAGTAGATTTTTATTTGAAAAAGTGAGGGAAAACACATCATCTCGAAAAAATGAAAATCTGGACAAAAAATTGCACGGTAGGTGAAAAATTTATGAGGAGATCGGAAAAACTAATTTTGACTTTTAATTACGAAATTTTCCAAGGACAATCCGATGCATCAAAAACAACGACCATTCGTCTTTCGACGACATGAAATGCGACTGGAAATCTGTAATATCACAACCCGAAATACATGCCAACGATTTGATAGTGGCGAAACTAACACAGCAAAATCTAAGAAAAAATATTTTAGTCAAAATTATATCATGCTCTGCTCTTTCCCTCTTGGAACGTGGGCTACGTCTTCAACAACGTTCTGGATATATTGTTCTTGCTTGCGGAATTTTCAACGAGAACTGTGCATTTCTGTGCATTTAAGGTGATTCGATGGACGCCATATTTTGTGTCACAACGGCATGCGATTTATCGTATCAATTGGTTCCATTTTTTCAGCTACTCGTCATTTTTCTCCAATTTTGAGATCGCTATTCTGTTGTCAGGAGACTAAAGCACTCTTTTACCAATTTTAACAAATAAATTCAACCTAATAAAAGCGTGGTTTTTTTTTTAGAGAGAAAATATCGCATTCGAGTGCAGTTTCGACATCAGTATTGAATGCGATGTTTTCTCTCTAAAAAACTACGCCTTTATTACGTTGAATCTCTATGTTAAAATTGGGAAGTGAGTGCTTTAGTCTGATGACAACAGAATAGCGATCTCAAAATTGGAGAAAAATGACGAGTAGCTGAAAAACTGGAACCAATAGATGCGATGTATCGCATGCCGTTCTGACACAAAATATGGCGTCCATCGAATCACCTTAATTTATTTCAGGAATATTTTTTTTTTTTTTTGAATTTTCAACCTATGACAAGTAACGTTATTCTTTTGGGAAATCCAAGCAACGCGGCAACTGGAGGCGAGACGAGACGAGGATGGATGCGCGTGGTGATGTCCGCTCTCGTTGTCCAGCAAAGCGTAGACTGTAGGAGTTAGATCGAGATGGATTAGACCATCATCCATCAGGGGTCATGATTATGAATTAGAAATTTCAGCTGTTAACCAGCTGTAACGCTCTCCGTATATTTTACCCGGCTTATCCGCTAATCGCCGCGTCGCGTCCTAGCGCTTTGATTTCTCTGTCCTTTTTCTAGTTTTCGGAGGAAGTTCCAACCAACTTGCATCGGTTGGATTTCGTGGACGTAGCTCGCTTAAAAGACAAGAGAGGGCCTGCTTTCGTTTGAATCGAAATAGTAGCATCCCCCTCGCACCCTCCTCAAAAATCTGAACAGTTGAAAGTATTCCCACAACCAGCAGATTCCTTGCATTTCTCTTAATCGCAATGTAAACCTCATGACTACCGTACAACGCAAAAACGCCGTAAACGCCATTTTAATTTTTGTCGGAAACAATGCAAAATGCGTCATAGCAGGAAAACTTGTGTTCCTTGGCACAATGTTTTTACAGAATTATTTCACAATACTATCAAGAACTTAATCTGAAAATTTGAGGTGCAAGAGTAAAACGATTTTTATTTTATAAAGTGCTAAGTTCTAAAAAACGCGGGAAAATCTTCACTGGAAAAAAAACACATTCCATCTAGAGTCCAGACTCTTAAAAACATCGACAAGAAAAAATACTCTTGATTCAATCGGATTTTTGCTTAAATCAAGAACCAAGCCTCTTAATTTGAGCGGATTTCCTTTTAATTTAAGCTTAAATCTGATCGAATCCAGAGTATTTTTTCTTGTCAACGTTTTCAAGAGTCTGGACTCTAGATCCAATGTGTTTTTTTTCCAGTGTTGATGGATTTACGGCGTTCTTGCTTAGCAGGGCAGGTGAAGCTTCCGTAAGGATGAATATGACCGTAAGGAAGGACTATAAATACGGCACTGAGCCTGTTGTGTTATTCCCGATCCTTGAAATTTGGCATGTCTGGATTCAAATTCAATCGAGTCCTTATCGAGCCTCGGCCGGGGACGGCGGAACGGGCTGCGTGCGTTTTAGAAAGTTTCAAAGCTCGCATGAAGTTGACCCCGTAATAAGGGTCCGCCCCAATTTAGATGATTTTACTATTACTCCAATTTTTCTGGGCTCGGCAACGCCCCTGCCTCTGCTCTTACGCGGTCCCTGCAACGGCGCGCACCGACGCGACGCAAGCAACCGTGAAGTTAGCATTTGAGAAGGAGAAGAGAAAGTGGGCTTCCAGTGAAGAGCACGCCTACCAAGTGACTGCCAAAGGCCCGCTCGCAAGGGTTGATCAATCATTACAGCGGGTCTGACGGCCCTATTCGTGGGGCCTAATCGATGGCCGAAGTCAGGGTGTCTAGCATCAGAAAAACCCGGAAAATATCAGGAATATTGGCCGATCAGGAAAAAATCAGGAAAATACCAGGAAAATCGGAAAAATCGGACGTTTTTTCAGGAATTTTTCCTACGCGAATCTCCTCAGCGGAGAAAGTCTTAATGCCTTTTCCTTACCGTGCCAGGAGTCGAGAAAAATGAGGAAAAAATCAGGAATTCTTCATAAAATATCAGGAAAAATCAGGAAAATATCAGGATTTTTCAAAATTAAAAAATACTAGACACCCTGAAAGTATGAAACCACGCAACTCCACCGTTAAGATGAAAGAACTCGTTCACCAAAATTTCAACAATCAATTTTAAGGAAACTTACTACCGCTAATAAAAAAATTATAGAAAAACGAGTAGCGTCCTCTGTGCTTTGGCATCAGGTACATATTAAATGGAGGTATCAAAGATTAATCTATTATAAATATGTGAGGCCCCTCTCCGCCGTGTTGTTGTTGAGCTGGTGCGCCATGTTGGAACGCATTGTCGCTAGTATACTAGAATTCTAGAGGCAGATAGAAATCAATAAGCGTTCCCTATCGGCTGAGCGCTTAAAATGTCGATGATTATTGCTCCCTCATAATGCCGTGCTAAGGAAGAACGCCGTATGAACATTCGAGAGTTGCCAAATTTCCCGCAATGAAACATGTATTTTTGACAACATTCATGTGGATTTTTCCTTGAAATGTTCAAATATTTTAGATTAAATTGTGTACAAAATTAGCTGAAATTTTTGGGAAAAAATATTCGCAATATTCCCAACAAATTCAGTTTTTACCGGAGGAAACTTGACAGCGTCTGAAGGCTGATACGGCGTTCTTCCTTAGCACGGCAGTATACTTGTTCGTAAGGAAATGTTGAATTCCCAAAAGTCGAAGTTTCCACCTGGAACCACAACTCTTGGTTCTCCACTGGCCTCTTGGTCCAAGAGGCCAGTGGAGAGTTTCTTGTCTTTGAGCCGATCAGAAACGGATTCCTTGGGTCTTAAATTTCAGCTCGAAAGGCTCTATTCAGCACCACGGCACCACTGTGACGTGACAATGAAGCGATGAAGCGTCAGATGGTGAATCTGCTCGATTCTCATCAGATCCCGATGAGCCTGTGCCGTTGCGGTGCGGTGCCCGGTGGCTGGCGAGCGGATCCGTTTCTCCGGGTTTCAGACCCGGCCGGGTCGGGGCCGACAGCTGACGGTATCGTCCGCTTCGGGGATCTAGGCCACTCGGAGTGTCATCGCGGGAGCTGGAGCTGGTCGTTAGCTTGTCCCGTCGTTGCAGCGATCGGGGCGTGCCGACTGCGATACCATCTAATCCTCGTCTAAATCGTAGCGAACCGATCATCCGCGCCGCCGAAATTGAATCGTTAACCGCGTAATTTCAGAGAAAGGCCCGCGCGCGCCATCTGGAGCCCGACTGACCATGACCGCACCACCGCGTGGAATGAGAAGTCAGCGAAAGCCCGAGCTCTTCCCGCGCCGAAAAGTCGGGTCGACGCAGTGGCGTGCGGTCCGGATAAGCAAGGCAAGCACTGCTTGCCCAAAGATTTCAAAAGAAAGAAGAAAATTACACCTATTAAATGTTTTACATTTTAGCAAATATAATTTATAAAATGTGTTCAGTAAGTAAATTGCACTAAAAACAGAAAGAGAGGGAGACAGAAATACGTATAGAGCCACCAACGTAGGAAAGCGGCAGAGCGGATGGAGGTGGCGCAGCGCGCTGCGCGGCCTGAACACGGGCCAACTCATGCGCTGGAGAATCGCTTGCGATCAGCTGAGTGGAGCGCCACTGCTCGGCAGCGGAATCAAGGCAGGCGGGGAGAGCGGTACGTTCCGAGTCCGAGCCCTTCGCTGCGCGATCGCAGCTCGCTTCTCTTGACCATCTCTTGGCCCGTCACCGCAGCGCGCTGCTTCTGCCTCCGATGCGCTATCTTGCTCCCTCTTTCCGTCGCGGCTGTAATTGCTCCTCCGGAGCAAATGCCTTTATATTCTATAAAATTTCGCTCACTTGGATCTAATTGGTGATGAATTAGACAATTCTCAATCCTGTCTTAAATGCAGAAAGCCCTTTTTTGGGGGAAATTTAAAAAACTCAAAAAATTCTAAATGCTGCAGAATAAAGACTACAATACCTCAAATAAGTGACAAAATTAGGAGTTAAGAGTATGAAGCCGTCCTCCAATTATCAATAACATTCGAAACAAGTTGAATAAATGAAATCATAAATAAGAGAGAAAGAAATAAAACCACAGTTTTTCAAGACGTTCCATCAGATTTCGTCCGAAAAATAGAGCAAATAGAGTAAAATTTTAAGAATTTTCTAGGGAGGCAAGGGGGAGGGAAAGAGGCTACGTTAAACCACTCCCCCCCCCCCCCCCCGATGGCGATAGAGCTTGCCCTGTCACTGAACCCACCGCACGCCACTGGGTCGACGCTATGCTGCCGTGCTAAGGAAAAACGCCGTAAGAGCCTTCAGGCGTTGCCAAATTTTCCTAGACAAATCACTAATCACTGGAAAAAAAACACATTGGATCTAGAGTCCAGACTCTTAAAAACATCGACAAGAAAAAATACTCTTGATTCAATCAGATTTAAGCTTAAATCAAGAACCCAGCCTCTTAATTTGAGCGGATTGCTCTTTGGATTTAAGCTTAAATCTGATTGAATCAAGAGTCCTTTTTCTGCTCAATGTTTTCAAGAGTCTGTACTTTAGATCCAATGTGTTGTTTTTCCAGTGATTATCAAGAGAATTTTTGAAGATGTTTCTTCCAATTTCTCAGGTAATTTTGTTTGTAGTGTGATTCAAAAAGTCTTAAAATTTCAAGAAAAAATATTGATAATTTTCCTCGTAAATAAGCATTTTATCGGAGGAGATTTGGCAACTCTCGAATGTTCATACGGCGCTCTTCCTTAGCACGGCAGCGCTATGGATGGAGTTGGTCAGAATTAGCCCAAGTCCGGTTTACGTTACCCAATTACCGCTGTTTTCTTGTTTTCTTTTTACAGGGAAACCAAGCAATTGTGGATATCATTCAGCAAACCAATCTTACCTGACGGAGAAAAAAAGCTTCAGTCATAAGATACGAAAATTTGAGTTGGTACATTTTGTTTCAGAGGCCTGCAGGGGCGAAGCGTAAATTATCGATCGTCGACACATTTGAAACTATAATGATATGACTCTCACGCCAACTGACCGACTGCACTGCGTTTGACGCAATGCGAGAAGTATTCACGCAGTCTTGTAGGCGCTAATATGGGCCGCACTGTTTGGCGCAATGCGAGAAGTATTCATGCAGTCTTGTAGGCGCTAATATGCGTCCCATGTCGGCCGCACTTGTTTGCGCAATGCGTGATGTATTCCTACAGTCTTGCAGGCGCCAATATGCGGCCGCACTGGGTTTGGCGCAAGTATTCGAACTCGCGATAGGAAAATCGATTATTGAGGTGTTCACTGCGAACACTCTGTTTATCGATCCTTTTCTATAGGTTTAAATAGCAGATCAATCGATACATCGCAAAGCAAACCACGCCACTCTAGGCCTGAGCCTTTAGTGGAGCGATCTGACCGCGTCCCTTGAGTCCTTGAAAGAACTCACTTTAAGAGGAAAGATTTCGATTATGTGAACCGAGGGCCCAGTGTTCCATATCCTTCCGACTTTTCGGTTTTCAGTTCGTGTAACTGAACGTTCGGTTTCTGTAACCGAACTTGTGAGGTAAATTGAACTGATGAAAAAAGTTCAGTTACACGAACTGCAAATGAGGTTTGACTGACCCAATAGTTGGGACGATATGGTGCACCGAACGGTTCAATTCATACATACGACCTATTTTTCTTTTCTTTTTTTAGCGATGACTCAAATCGGTGAACCGAAGATTCAGTTCTACGAGCCGAACAACTTTGGTCGACATGGAACATGTCGACCGACGTTTTTCGATTTGGTGTACATAGACTTCGGCTCATTGAACTAAACACTTGACTCACCGGACTGAAGTCTAGCTCTGTCTACCCAAGCGGTCGATTTGCTCAAATGAGGGATCAGGGCACGGCCCTCTGAACAGAAACTAAACATTAGTTTTACATTTACTAAAATATTTAGTTTTCATTTACTAAACTGCTAATTGTATTTACTAAACTATTCAGTTCCAATAACAGAAGTTTTTTTTTGTATGATACATTGAGCCTTTTGACGTCCTTGTGTCTGTGCGTTTATCAATCGAATTTGGAGTTTTTAGTCGTGGAGGCCAAGTTTACAGGAGCTCTGAAAACTACTTACTTAGTTTTGACCGTAAGTTCCTCTGGCTTTTTCTACACCGTTATAAACGTATTTTGCGTGAAAGTTTGATGAGGAAACATATCTTGTACCTACTGTTTAAATTCTCATCCTATCTACATACATTCAAGTCGCTTTTACAACGCGCCCGAGCGCTCTGCGACACCTAATCGCCACTCCTGTCTATCGACCTAGAGGTCATCTGGTAGATGGCATCTTGTAATTTCATATTGAATGCCACCTATCCATTCTCATTCTATTTGTTGGTTCATTACGGAACTAACTATTTGATGTGAAGATTTTATTCTGAGGAGCAAAAAAATAGCAGTTTTCTACGCTGACACTGTTTCGTGTGACTCACTGTTAATTTCCTTTTGACCGGAGTCATAAGTTAATGCCCTCAGCGACTAATGCGAATCAGAGCGCAGCAGCAAATCGTCATAAGTAAAAAGCACATCTCAATAATTCACAATCAATTACGATACGAAAAAAAAATGCAGACATGGGTAGTACATAAATAAAAAGACAAGGAAGCGAGGTGGCAAGACAAACAGCGACAGGGCTGACATAACAGTGCGGCTGTAGGCTGTGCATTTTATGAGAAACAAGTCACTGTCCCGGGCGGGCATAATGAGAGAATTAATAAGAAACCATATATAAGACGGGAGAAAAAATAATTCGCCGAAGTGCCAAGATCTGTAAAAAGTGAAAATATGTAAATGAGCGCAGAAGCTGGGCGCAGGGGTCAAGAGGCGAAGCGGATTGTTTGTGTTCACTCTTGACGGATGTTTATTTTCTGGAGACGAAAATACACGCTTGACTCCGTGTTAGCGGAGCCTGGGCCTACCTACCTATATGGTTTCTCGCTGTTCGGTGGAGTATTTTGGATCAGGATCGTGGGTCGGCCCTTCACAAATATATTGTTTGGTGGAAAAATAAGAGGGCTCACCAACAATAGAGTACCTGTATAGGGAGAGTAGCGACAGATCGGTTCATGGAGGGCTTAGGGCCCAAAAGTGCAGCCACCCTTCTGAGCAACTTCTAACACACAAAATTTCACTGCCAGCCTACAGATTTCAATTCTAACCAAGATGGCTAAGAATGTACATAAATGAGCGTTCTTTCGCAAAAATAAGTAAACTTATGCAAAAAGTAAACCAAATACATGCTTTCTAAACGACGGTTCGTAACAATTGTATTTGTAAATCGCTCTGGACATTCGAAATTCATAGGTTGGCTGCCCTTTTGGGCCCTAACTTTATTCGCGGAGGCATCGGTGAAGGCCTGATGGACTTTCGGAGTTTCAGATCTGTCGCTACTCTCCCTATACAGGTACTCTAACCAACAACTGAGATCCAATTTTTTTCCCTCTCATACCTCTAGGAAAGTCACCGCCACTGTGGTATGCAGTAGGGTCTTCATGTGGCCCATCCTTGTAGCTTCACGATACTTGGGAGATATTTTTAAGATATCTGTGAAAAGCGTTGACGTTTTAACGATGTTCCTATAATATGGGGGAAAACTGAAACAATTCAGAAACGACTTTGAAATGTTAAAAAAGAATAAAGTGTGGGAATAGATTTGTTGAATTTTTTTTTTTTTTTTTTTTTTTTTTTTTTTTTTACGTTTTCATACAACTTTCTAAACCTTTGTTAGTCATTGAAAGAAATTATAAGTTCAAAAGTAGGCTTCAATAAAAACAACAATTTCAACCCTAGCTTGCTGAATACTTTTTTGTACACGAGAACGTCTATACTTGATCCAATGTACCCGCATTTTATGTACATTGGTTTTACATAAAACTACCTTTATTTCTCGTGTTTTCTTTATCAACAGTCTAATACGATTTCGACCTCTAACGGGACTCTACCATAAAGAGTACACGATCATATATTTCGCCTTCTTAGAGCAGGTTATGCAACCACAGATGCATCGATAGTTGCAAATATTGCCCCAGCAGGAGATTTGTCTCTGAGAATGTTGATAAGAAATTTAGAAATATTTATAAAAATAACTATTAGTTAATTTTTTTCAGTTTAGATTTGTTTTTAAAAAAATTGGTTTATTTCTTGAGATTTTTTTACGAACACTCATTTCTTGATAATCAAAATAAAACGTCACTGAAACTAGCTTGTTTCATGGTGTGCCATTCGTGCGATATTCCGCACTCTCTCCACAACAGAGGTATTTTTACAAGTCGGTATCAACTGGACGTATTTCTATCAAACAGGACTATGTGCATTGTGCTGTGAGCCCTGTTATGCATATATTCTTATGAGTCTCAGGGTTCATGTCTTAATGCACTCAGTTCAGTTCGACGCAGAAATACGTCCAACTATCGAAAACGCCGCGCTCGGAGCCTGGAACCGGCTGCATAGTATAAAGATCTCGATTTGGCCTTGCGCCACTGTTGCGGGATGCGGCTACGCGTGATCGCGAAGCGGTCGCGTTCCTCGGTGCAGTGACGAGGTGCGAATGATCGATTTTCGATATTTCCCCATTTGAAGCTTTGGTACAGAATCGATTACTAAGGCGGACGTTGCGGAGACCCTATCTATCGATTGTTTTCCGTAGGTTTAATTGGCGGATCGTTCGATGTATCGCAAAGCACGCCACACCACTGCCTCGGTGGCCGGTGGTGGCGGACGCTTGATGTGAACTTTGACCGGCGCGGCGCTCCGAAAGGAAGGAACCACATTCGCCGGACCGGCCGTTGCTGGCTCCAGATCCGTCCTCCTTGATTTGCCAGATTTTGTCGTTTCTCGTCGTCTCAATTAAGAATTTAAGACTTGTTCAGGGCAGAGAAAGCTGGGGAACGCACGGAGAATGGAAGTTCAAAACTTTACACGCGCCATCGGGTGTTGCTAAGATTGATGCGCGGTGATCCTCTCAGTGAAGGAATCGAAATGGGCCAGCGCGCTGTAATAGAATCGTGTTTTGATGCTTGACCCATGTTGCTAAAAATATGAAGATCTGCCGAGACAGCGACTTTCTACGTTGAATATTAACCGGGATATCGTCTTTTGAAAAGTCGGGTTTTTGACGTCATCCACCGCTGTAGTGCATAATATGGCATGCACTACCGTGATGGATGACGTCATAAATCGAGTTTTTCAAGGCGCGATTATCTCGGTTAATATCGAACGTAGAAAGTTGCTGTTCGGACAGAGCAATTTGAAAACACTGTATACCTTCCATGTAAACCTATGCTAATAAGTAATCGATTCTTGTCGAAGCAACAGGCCCCTCAATGAATCGATACATTTCCATAGGTTTAAATGGAGAAAAATAATGTTGCCAATTTGCTGGATCCGCCAAATGCAAGCTATGAACAGGAACCCATGAAATCGCCCAGAACGATTTATTATTATAATTGTTACGACTCGTCGTTTGTAAAGCACGTATTTGACTTATGCAAAAAACTATCTAGTTTCTGCATAAATGTACTTATTTATGCAGGAAGGCGCTCATTTATAAACATTTGTAACCTTTACCATTTGACTTTGGAATCAATCAAAATGGTTAGAGGGTTGACTGCCACCCCTGTGTGCCCTGAAAGCTCCATATCTTGACTAGAGCACCTATATGGGGTGGAGAGAGTACGCGCACGTCGAAATACGGAGGTTTTAGGGCCGAAAAGGGCGGCGAACCTTCCAACACGAATGGCTCAAAAACAATTGCCGCTGCCAATCATTAGATTCCAATATCAAATCAAGCCCAGAAAGTGTAGAGATGAGCGTCCTTCCCTAAAAATGAGTAAATTTATGCGAAAACCAAATCAAATACGTTTTTTACAGGCGACGGGTCGTTACAATTTTAATGGTACATATTCTGGATAATTTGATTCCACAGGTTGCGCCTGTCTTCTTGGGCCCTAAAAGCCTCATGACTTGACCTCAAAATTAGCAAGTCCGTACTCTAGGTACATACTCTAATTTCGACACGTCCGTGCTCTCCCCATATAGGCACTCTACTGCCGTGCTAAGGGAAAACTCCGCATGAACCTTTATGCGTTGCCAAATTTCCTTCCATAAAATGTTCATTATTAAGGAAAGTTGTGAATATTTTTCTCATAATTTTTCAGATAATTTTGTTCGCAATTTCGACCAGAGCTCCTGATACTTTCAAGGAAAAATATTCATAGCTTTCCTTAATAATGAACATTTTACGGAAGGAAATTTGGCAACTCTGGAGTGTTTATACGGCGTTCTTCCCTAGCACGGTGGCAGTCTAGTCCACACGTTAAGAACAGCAAACAACAAGCGGAATCCATCGGGGAAATTAGCATGCAAGACGAGGAGCGGATGGAAGTTGGGGTTTCGGTTGCGATTCGGCAATGAGGAAGCTGGTTTTGGTGGCTGGTCGTCGGCGCGGCGTCGCGGCGTGTACCAGTAACATACATCGGCGGCCCTGCGCCCTGCACTCCGCCTCATCTGCATCTCCACCGGCCCCACCTCCACGGCCCGGTCGCCGGTCGCGGCCTCAACCCACAGCAAGTTCCTCGCCGACGCCGCCGCCGACCAGTCAGTCCGAGCCATCAGTCGGCGCCCGACCCTCGAACTCGAGCGTCGCGACGCTTTGCTTCTTCCGGATCCGCGCGTCCCCGACGCGGGCATGGCTCGCTGGTAAAACACTCGCCAACTAGCTAGATGCTACGGATTCGGTCGATATGAATCGATGGACATGATTCAACAGACTCCGATTTGACGACAGTCATGAATCGATCGATGTACCCGTGTATTGATCGGCAAATCCGGGAATCGATCGGCAGACCCTGTGGGTCAATCGACAACAGAGGCGGATCCAGCAATTTGGAACACAGACTTTTCTCCATTTAAACCTACGCTAAATAATCGATTCTTGTCGGAGCACCTGGCCCCCTATGAATCGATACATTTCCATAGGTTTAAGTGTAGGAAATTCGGTATTGCCAAATTGCTGGATCCGCCAATGATCGACAAACTCTTGAATCGATCAGCAAAACCGTGCGTTGAACGAAAAAACCGAGATCCATAGACACAGCCGTAAATCGATTTACTATTTTATGAATCGATGGACAAACCCGCGAATTGATCGAATTTGTTGATCGATTCGATGTCGATCGACTCAGGGCTTCATGTTTCGATCGAATCCATACCCTCCTCGCCAACCGCATTCGCACGACAACATTTCACCTGCTATCGAGAATAACGGTTATTATTGAGCTGCCGTCTGAAAAAATGAATTTTGGAGACCTTGCACAACTACCTGTTGAATTTGTAAAAGCTAGGTTCAGATGTCAATGCTATTAAATTCGCCCAACGATGACTGATGATCAAAGTATTGACCTATCGGTTTTGCACTCCTCACCGAATTTGTAAAATCTTGCTGAGCAAGGCCGTCACTAGACTCAACCGGCATTATTTGGAAGATATGTTCAGCTATTAGCATCAAGCGTCGAAAAACTGAGTACATTCATTAAATTGGGAGTGTTTAAAATATATCGTGTCTAGTTGCTGTGATCCAAAGTAAAATTTCTACCCTGTCAAAACGTTTTCATGGTAATATTGCACGAGTTCCCATGGGAATCAAATGACCATTGGCCCAGACTCGGCAGTGTAGTGTGCGTCTCTATCCTATGAGTCCCCATGGAATCCTCATAGGGATCTATTAGAGTCTCATAGGCTCCCATAGGACCATGTTAACAGGGATAGTCGTGAAATCTACAGGGCATTGTGAGGTCTTTGGTCAAAATTGAAAGGGGAATGATTACCATGCACTGCGGCTATACCACGGCAAAATGGAGGATAATAAAATGTAAAGCTCCACAAGGTTTTGAAACATTTAGAGACAATAAACACTCCATTTACAATGACAGCGGTCGAGTCTTTGGAATGAGACATTCTTGCAGGCATTATGAAGCGTAAAACGTCCCCTGAATTGGCCATGCGCGCGGTCATCGGGCCCGAACGACTCATGAATGAGTGCGGAGCCATTGAGTGGAAGTGCACTTACGCATGACATACTCAAGCGTGCGCTTCTTGTGGGTGCGGGGGTCACCAAGCACGCATCCTCAGCGTTGTCATATTTCGTTGGAAAGTACATGTCCTATTAATGGTCAATCCCCCCCCCCCCAAATGTCCAAAATAACTCGTGCCCCCTCAAAAACTGTCCTCTTCAGCACCTAAGGGCCGTCCATAAATTACGTCATCCACCCAGGGGGAGGGGGAGGGGTCTGGAGGTGAGTAACATGCAGGTGAACTTTCTGTGTTTTGTCGCGCTTGCCTGACAAGGCAACCTCTCTTTTAAGAATGTGTTTTTGATGGCCATTGATGATCTAACAATAAGAATATAACATGGAAACACAATTAAACGATGCGCTTGTATCTGCAATTCTGCATATTTAATCCGACACCCAGAACTGCATTTGAGCAGCACTTTGAATTGCAACCAGGACTTTGCCGCATACTTATTAAAGACAAAAATATAGTGGTTCATCGAAATTTAGGTCTAGGTACAGTAAGTTGGTGACTAAGGAACTACAAATTTCTCGCTCATCTGTAAAAAAAAAAAAAAAAACTTATTGCATAGGGAAACTAATGCTACGTAAGTTGTTTTTAAACTGAGCCAGAAGTTGTACACGGAGAAAAAAACTTCGTGCTGGGACCCGAAGTTGAGGTCATACGGATCTCTGAAGTTCTCTGATCACGCATCCGAAAACTTGAGGTCGAGCTGCCGAAGTTCGGGTCAGACATTGAGGCACTTCGGTATTCACCGGAGTACTTCAGATGTGTGACCCGAACCCTTCGGCATATATCGAAATACTTCAGATGTCTTACCCGAACTTCGGCAGCTGGACCTTAAGTTTTTAGATACGTGATACGAAAACTTCAGAGATCCATATGACCTCAACTTCGGGTTCCATGCACGAAGTTTTTTAATCCGTGCAGTATTGGCAAAATGCAGTCCAAATAAGCTTCAACCCGAATGATATTTTTTAGGATTTCAGCCGAATTCCAATTGTATCCACAATTTGGCTGCAGTGCGATTGCAGTTCATTGTCTCACGAGGAGGCCGTGCTGCGTGCTCTTGAGGAGTGCGAAGACCTGGCGCGCCGTCCCGCGGCTTCTCAAAATTAAGCCAAAAAACATTGATTGGAGTGGAAAAAGCGCTCAGTTAAGTGAAAACATCGTATATGCATCTCGAATGTTGCCAAATTTCTTCTTTGAAAATATTCATTTTTGAAGAAAGTTGTGAATATTTTTCCTTGGAAATTTCAGACGTTTTAGATCAAATTACGAGCGAAATACTCTGAAAAATCGGAGATGGAATATTCACAAATTTTCCTAAAATTTCGTGATTTTTCGAAGGAAATTTGGTAACGTTTGATGGCTCATACGGCGTTCTTACTTAGCGCGGCAGTACGCACTACGCGTTCGTTTTGCCTCTTCGATTTTTTCCTTCACTTTCTCCGATCCCGTGCGTCCGTATTTGTTCGCTCTTTAGGCTCACTAATTAATGTAATTGTATTTAAATTTCTCGTTTAAGCGCCCGTGTGAGGTCGTATTTCTTTTTCGCACCCTACATTCGCGGATTTAATGCCTTCGCCATTTTGTCGGTCCTTTCTTTTTCGTCAAATTACCGCAGGAAGTCGAGTCGGTTCCCTCCAGCTTTTCCACACTGCACTGATCTATCCATCAAAAGTTGCAAAAATTACTTTTTCAATCGAAAGTAAATGGCACAATTTTGAGAATCGAGGAGTAAAATTATGTGTCACAGTCTATATCGTCACCTCCCGGCCAAAGTATCACAAGCGTCATGCGACGTTTAAAAATTTCTGCCCCATTTTATTTTTTGACAGAGAAATTGTTCAAAGAAGCTGTCTGAGTATTTCACTGAATTTTCTTTGTGCTGCCGATGAAATTCAGTGAAATGTTCAAACAGATTCAACCAACCATTTCTCTGTAAAAAGATAAAATAGCGGCGGAAATTTTAAAACGTCGCATGGCGCGCTTGTGATACCTTGGCCGGAAGGTGACGATATAGTGTCCGAAAACCCCGATTGATATGAATGCGAAGCGAAATTAGCATCCTAAATGCGTGTGACTTTCCGCAAAAAGAGTAGATTTCGCTCTCTAATGGTGTAAGTCACGCCGAGAGGAGAATAGATTCCGCTCCACATTCATTTCATTCAGGGGTTTATGGGCGCTGTGTAGACTCCGGCCCAAAATTTCACTCCAACATTTTTAACAGAGACAAAGATGCAACATGAAATGTCGCGGAATGAAATTTCGTAAGATGTCATGTTGTCAAGTAGTGAATTTTCATTTCCCATGAAATTCCAACTATTATTCGAGACCTCGAAATTTGACTTACAGCATTCTTTTTTTCAAAATGCCAAAATTAAGATTTCTTTTTTTCGATGCGATTTATGGCGTATCGAGTACATTGCAGATAGGGATTAAAAAAATTCATGAAATTTCATTATATTGAGTTCCATGAAATTTTGCATTTCTGGTTAATGGGCAAGCATGGCCCATTTTCAAATTAAAGTTCTGACAGCAAATATGGGGCAAATACCTACCAATTTACAATTTTTTCCCACCTTTTATTTAATAAAAAAATCTTGTCCATTCAATTTTTTATTGCTTTTGTCTTCCTATTATGATTCAAAATTTTAACCTTGCAGCGAACTTTGGCGTGTTTGCTTGATTCTTAAAAATGTTTTATCTGCTGGTTCATTGAATCATTCGATGGCTCCTCCAATCATTCTTTCTCTCTGTAATTCGTTTAGCCTGCCTGAGAGGTACGTGGATAAACCATCTCAAAAGCCGCGTTATTTGATGGGGATAGAATCCAACAAATACATTGATTGTTAACTACGTGGTATTCACAGCTCAACTGCACACCTTGTCAAAATTAAGGTGTCAAGTCTCATGACAATGTAAAATTTTCATCCATTGTTGTCAGAGTTAACTTGTCACCCAGACCCTCTTTTTCACACGATGTAATTGATTTAGGATCGTTACTTTTCTTAAATGAATATTATCGATATAGACTTCAGGGACCCTTTTCATAAATCTATCGAGATGAAAGGTAAATATATTACAATTTTTACTATGAGCCTTTTTTTTACGCGTGGCGTTTACCGAGTATGCGTTCTAAATAACGCAAGGGCGTATAATGGGCCTGTTGCATGCAAGAGATACAGCCGCACGAATAGACTTTTTAGAGGTTAAATGACACAAAAATTACGATGGTCACATTAAAAAAGTCTAAAATACACTCCTTACTGCGCAATTTGCGTTGTTAGGAACGCGCTTTTTCAAATTTCCCGCGTTTGGGGGCAGTTTTCTAAACACCGGAAACGAGCAAACGGCGGGCTCGGTGATTTCCGGAAGATGCCGAATCGTTGTTGTTGTTTTTTCCTTCAGTTTGTTTACAAACCCAACGTGATCTCTTATAGTGGTCCATATACGCTTTATGCAGTAACCAAATCGATCAACTTTTAAATATCCAACGCAATCCTTCTACATTTCATTTCACAATATCACGAGCTCCGATTTTTAGGTTATGTTGTCAGTTTTAGTTGACCGGAAATAGCCGCGAGTTGCCGTTAATTGTTTCCGTTAGAAAACTGCCCCCAGACGCGGGAAATTTGAAAAAGCGCGTTCCTAACAACGCAAATTGCACAGTAAGGAGTGTATTTCAGACTTTTTTAATGTGACCATCGTAATTTTCGTGTCATTTAACCTCTTAAAAGTCTATTCGCACGGCTGTATCTCTTGCATGCAACAGGCCCATTTAGGGCGGGCACACTGAAAAAAAAATTTCAGCGTTTTTACCAAGGTCCGTTGGTACCTTTACCATCTCACTTTTTTTTACCAATTATTGGTAATTTTTCCAAGACAGACTGGTAAGCTTACCTAGAAACCGGTATTTTTACTGTTTTTTCAGGTAAGAATACCACTTTTATTGGTGATCAATTCCCGGTAACTTTGCCATTTTATCTCGGTAATTCTACCACAGTCAATAAAAAATATTGGCGTTTTTACCAAGGTCCCGTAAAATTACCGAGAAAGTTCAATAATATTACCGAGATTTCTCTGTAGAATTACCAATTCCATAAATGGTAATTTTACCAAGAAAAAACTGGGATAAAATAGAGCCCTGATTTCTTGGTAATTTTACCCTTTTCTTAGTAAATACACCGAGATTTTTTTTCAGTGTGCGGTTTCTTTTTTTCATTTACAGAATTTTCCTGTTGTGAGAACAGGACTTTGGTCGTCGGAACAGAGTACTCTCCTCATAACGGAAGCTTCTGTGACTGTTACGAAAGAAGTGTAGCAGCCCTGTGAACAGAACTATTTTTTCAGTGTGGGGGATGGTTTAGATTCGTGCTCAAAATAGGAGCGGAGCTTTTCAAACACGTGAATCGAGATACGTCGCTGCGGACTTACACCGTCTACACGACCGGGTCCTCAAGAGCATTTTATCGGGAAGTTTGGCAACTGAAGCGAGACGCACGTTCCGCCCATCATTCTAAAATGGGACAGTTTTCTGCACGGTGCAGTCATTTCAATTTGAGGAGGATTCCGGCGATTAGTTGGCGAGCGCCCGCACCAGATCCTCGGTCCCCGCGAAAATGCACCAATCGGCGGAAAACCTGACTGCCAAGAGGGAAATTACTGTCAAGCGAATCCGCGTTTTCACCTATTTCCCGCCGCGCCCCCCCCCCCTCCTCCCCGGCGTCAAAACAATTATGCTCTTTTTCGCGTCGAATCTGCATGACTGCTCCGATTTCGTTTCGGTTGCAGTTTGCAGTTTCCAGATGCAGCCAGTGGCCACGCTCCGCGGGCATCACTCACTGCCGTGCTGAGGAAGAACGCCGTATGAGCCTTCAGGCGTTGCCAGATTTCCCTCGACGAATCACTAATTTACAGGAAAATTTGTGAATATATCTCTCCCGATTTCTCAGAGGATTTCATTCGTAATTTGATCTAAAAAGTCAGTAAAATTCAAGGAAAATTATTCATGACTTTCTTCAAAAATGAATATTTTCTGAGAGGGAATATGGCAAAAGTTGAATCGCGAGTTCGAATAATTGCGCCAAACCCAGTGCGGCCGCATATTGGCGCCTGCAAGACTGTAGGAATACATCACGCATTGCGCAAACAAGTGCGGCCGACATGAGACGCATATTAGCGCCTACAAGACTGCATGAATACTTCTCGTATTGCGCCAAACGCAGTGCAGTCGGTCGGTTTTGCCATGCCAAGGAAGATAGCCGTATGAGCCTTCAGGCGTTGCCAGATTTCCCTCGATGAATCACTAATTTATAGGAAAATTTGTGAAAATATCTCTCCCGATTTCTCAGAGGATTTCATTCGTAATTTGATCTAAGAAGTCAGTAAAATTCAAAGAAAAATATTCATGACTTTCTTTAAAAATGAATCTTTTCTGAGAGGAAATATGGCAAAAGTTGAATCGCAAGTTCGAATAATTGCGCCAAACCCAGTGCGGCCGCATATTGGCGCCTGCAAGACTGTAGGAATACATCACGCATTGCGCAAACAAGTGCGGCCGACATGAGACGCATATTAGCGCCTACAAGACTGCGTGAATACTTCTCGCATTGCGCCAAACGCAGTGCAGTCGGCCGGTATTCACCTGCCCCGCCACACTGTGGAGCGAGTCAATGGGGAAGGTCGGATATGATGAGGGCAATTTAAAAGCTCATATGAGGGGCCTTGAGGACAAGGCGAAGGAGTGCAGTTTTTTCTATCTCAAGAGATACAAGTTTCAAGTCCAAAATTATATTGAGCTTTGTGGTGGTAAGACATTTCAAATTCACCTTTCGATGCATACAGATGGGATTTTAATATTGAACTTTTCACTAATATATTTCAAAACTACTTTTAGTTTATATCATTTCTATCTCAATTTTTTTTCAAATACTGCACTTAATATCTTCGTGAATATGAGCCATAGCAGCTAGAAAATGGTTTCGTGGTTCTTTTCTGAAATTGTTTAAAGAGGAATCCGTTAAAATATATAATGCGATAATCATCAGAATTTACAGTTTTATCATAAAAATCAATGTACGACCTTTTCCGAAAACTTGTTCCCTTGTACGCCAATCAGATTCACTTCCGGTCTTCCTCTCGACCCGAGCGCAGGGTCCGAATGAGTAAATGACATTTTAATGCGAGACAGTTTTAGAGGTATCTTATTCTGCCGTGCTAAGGAAAAACGCCGTATGAGCCATCAGGCGTTGTCAAATTTCCCCTGGCAAATCACTTATTTTCAGGAAAATTGTTGAATGTATGTCTACCAATTTCTCAGATAAGTTTGTTTGTAATTTGATCTAAAACGTCTGAAAATTTCAAGGAAAAATATTCATAATTTTCCTCAAAAATAAACATTTTATCGAATGAAACTTGGCAACTCTCGAATGTTCATACGGCGTTCCTCCTTAGCACGGTAGTATCGTGAGTGACCCTCTTTCAGAAGGCTGCAAGCTGACTCAGGGTACTCCGAGTTAAAATACGATACAGATTTTTTTAGGATCAATGAGCTTCATCAGTAATTTTAATATTTGAATAGTAGATGGTTCATATGAATTTTTAGAAGGGCCATTTTAATAAGTTCCTCTGTAAATATGGTGGATTTGCTGAACGCTACCCAGTCTTTGGATTGTGATGAGCGGGAAGATATTTTAAAATTGAATAGTAACGTGGCAACAAAGCATGGAATAATAAAAAGCATATTTTAGGAAACGAAATATCCAACTGGAGCCCGCATACCTGACGCGGTTTGAAGGTAAGTTACTACGAAAAAGCACCAGGCATTAGTATTGGCGGTGATTTGAAAGTGACTGTTGGCTCGGTGGCTTCTCGCTGCTGAAACAGGAAAAATCAGCGAAAACGTTGTTGGCGTGGGCCGAACTAGAAAGGTGCATTTCAGCGAGTGAAAGAGCCAATAGAGTTTTATGCCACGATCCACACAACCACATACATGGTCATGAGCACGTAGTGAACGATGGGCGTACTCAGCGATTAGTTTCAATTTATTTTTACTCCCTCTTTAGTCCCGTCTGATCATTCATAATCACTCCTCAACCAATCAAACTTCATCGTTTCTCGGACGAAAGGACGTAACTGTGTTTCAACGTTGCTGAAGGTCCATTCACAATTTCCGAGTATTTTTACTAGAAAACGTGAGGGCATTTTGTGTTGATAGCTTTACAGATTTCTCTGCGACATCTGGTCAAAAGTTAAGGGAATTTTGAACGGTGGTCGCGCTGTCCTTTTCATTGGATACAATGGGCCTGTTGCATGCAAGAGATACAGCCGCGCGAATAGACTTTTTAGAGGTTAAATGATACGAAAATTACGATGGTCACATTAAAAAAGTCTGAAATACACTCCTTACCGCGCAATTTGCGTTGTTAGGAACGCGCTTTTTCAAATTTCCCGCGTCTGGGGGCAGTTTTCTAATCGCCGGAAACGAGCAAACGGCGGGCTCGAAGATTTCCGGAAGATGCCGAGTCGTTGTTGTTGTTGTTATTTTTTCCTTCAGTTTGTTTACAAACCCAACGTGATCTCTTATAGTGGTCCATATACGCTTTATGCGGTAACCAAATCGATCAACTTTTAAATATCCAACGCAATCCTTCTACATTTCCTTTCACGATATCACGAGCTCCGATTTTTAGGTTATGTTGTCAGTTTTAGTTGACCGGAAATAGCCGCGAGTTGCCGTTAATTGTTTCCGTAAGAAAACTGCCCTCAGACGCGGGAAATTTGAAAAAGCGCGTTCCTAACAACGCAAATTGCACAGTTAGGAGTGTATTTCAGACTTTTTTAATGTGACCATCGTAATTTTCGTGTCATTTAACCTCTAAAAAGTCTATTCGCACGGCTGTATCTCTTGCATGCAACAGGCCCATTATACCATCTTCCAGGAAGAATATTAAAGAAGCCATGAAAATCGAATTAAAAACAGACATTTGTTTGTGAACCTCGAATAAGTACAATTTAGTATTGTAAGTTTGGAAATGAATACTCACAAAGGGTAGCAACGATTTTCCGATACAGAATGAAATTTGTTGCGAAGTTTCGTAAATTTTAAATGGGTACCTCAAAGTTAGTCAAAATCATACTTAGAAGCCTTTATTCTGTATATTTTTCAGCGAATGACGAATCATTGTGTTCCCTAATCAAAAACCATTTTCAGAGTAATTATACTAAATTTTACTCGGCGTTCGCAAAAATTGTCTCTTTTTTAATGCGATTGTCAAGGTTTCCTTAATCCTCCTTTAATTACAATGTAAACTATATGGGCCACCTGTGGAAAGGAGCTCTTTGAGAAACGACTATAAATACGGCCCTAATAGCTAAAATTAGCTCAAAGTGATGCAAAATGGTGCAAAATTTAATACCCTTTTGAAGACAATTGAGCAGCAGATTCAACGGTAAGGGCACGTATTATATTTTACTCAAGTCATGTCTCCTTGGCATTTTAACGCCGCACGTTGAAACTACGCATCGCGCACGCATATTTATGGTGGGAAAAAACCTTTTCAAAAACAATTTTTTTCACACATTAGCTCGTGAGTCTTCATTTATATCAATCAACCTTTAAAATTTGTTGTGGTGTTTTTGAAGTCGATCGTGGAGCCGACAGACGCATCATTCTATAACCTCGACCTTGCCCATGCAGCCAATAACACATAATTGAAAAGGTGACGATGAAAAAAAGTTTTAGTGAGCTCTGACGGCATTTTTCCGGATATTTGAAACATGATGTATTAAGACTGATAACTTTGAAGCTGCATACATCTAGCGATTCTTCTCTTTCCACGATCAACAGGGGAGGTTCAAAGGTGCGAAAAAAGCCTGCAAATCACGAAAAATGACGCTGATTTTGGATCAATTTTCAGTTATGGCGGGACGGGGGCTTCAGACCCGTTGAACACCCCCCCCCCCCCCCCCCCCGGGCGACACCTCTGACGGCAGAATTTAAAAACTTCGTGCGCGGGACCCGAAGTTCAGAGCATACGGATCTCTGAAGTTTTCGGATGGTCCAGTCCAAAGTTGATGGTCCAAAGTTGAGGTCCAGTCGCCGAAGTTCGGGTCACGAAATACGGTTCGAAAGTGTCAAGGTACTTCAAATGTCTGACCCGAACTTCGGCAGCTGGAAACCAAATTTTCAGATGCACAACCCGGAAACCCCAGAGATCCGCACGACCTGAACTTCGGAGATCCCCACGACCTGAACATCGGAGGTCCATACGACCTGAACTTCGGGTCCTATGCTGAAGTCTCTTTTTTTCTCGCCGTGAGCATGTTCTTGCGCTTTCATCTATAACTCAATGAAAACCGGTGATTGGTCTTGAGTGCGGCGCGGGCGTCTGGCAACATTTGGAGGAAAAAAGCCAAAATAATCGCGGATCAGACGAAGAAAGTCCGGACGATACCTGACACCCAACACGGAGACCGCAATGCATCACACATACACGCTTCGCACGCATCGGGCATCGCGGAGCCCGCAGTTTGAGTGTCGGTTGCCAAACCCGACATGCCCATTAGTCTTCGCCAATTGCCACCAGGTGTGCACTTTTATTTTCACTTCGCAACCTCCGTTGCCGCGCTATTCCTCCGCCGAAGAACCAAGTATACGCCGCAGACTTCGGTCAAGGACCTGCCGAAAACAGGGCCAATTCGGCCCATGCATTTTCTCAATATATATATAAAAAAAATAAAAAAAAAATAAAAAAAACGGGATCCTTTGGCAGAGAGCCATATCCCAAGAATGCGCGGTGTATAGGTACGATGGATAGGCAAATGGATTTGTTGCTCTCATGAGATGCAGTAACGGGGAAAAAGTGTTAGAGAGTATCTTTTAAAATCGCGGTACCACCCCAATTTGTTGGATGATATGGACATTTTGTAGTATCGCACACTGACAGTACTGCAATTCAAGTTGAGGTAGCATCACAACATTTGGGTTAGTAATCTAATTTACTGGGGATATACCACAATTAATCGGAAATGTCCAAGTTGGCGCTGGATCTCTACCTCTTTTGTCTGTGGCTCGTTGAATATATTTTAAATTGGTAAAATCGCAAGAGAAATCACATCGAGGTTGTATACCAACTGTCTAAAATCCACTGTCCATAGGTGGAACTAGGAACTTTTTAAGAAGGAACAAAGAAGCTCTTCATTAATAAGAGTCGAAGAGAGAGAGAAGCCATTGAAAGACACCCTCCCGAAAGGAATCTACAGCCCTTTAGCTCCAAAGGGAGGTTCGGAGTGCCAAAGAGAGATGAGAGAAAACCCCCTTACAACGCACATTCTTTTAAAAAGTTATCAATGATTCTTACTCGGGGTTTCAATAATTCCAGTCCTCACAGCAGAGGCCCTGACTAACCGAATATTTGGGATGATATGGAACACCGCACGTTCGGTTCACACAGCCGAACTTTTGTTTCCAGTGATACTTTCTCCGGTGTCGTGTACACGCAGCCCACACGCACAATCACTTTCCCCCGCCCCCACCGGTTAATCCGGTCCCGTCTTTTTCGCCGGCACCGGACTTACCGGCGTGTAACGTTGTGCTGGTGGGCCCCTAGTAAGGAGGTACCCTTCAGAGTTGAGTGGCAGCGACCATCAGAGTAAACGTAAACATGTAAACGTAAACGGAGCCAGCGTGTTTGGCTCCTGGTTGTGGCTGGACCGGAGCAAAGGGGGCCTCTGAGCGGGGCGGGGGGGGGGGGGGGGGGAGGTCGCGACCGCAAGGGGTCCAGCCCTGAACTTGGCGAGATCGCGGACGCACCAGGTAGCGGCGCGGCGCGGCGCGGCGTGGACCACTATCACTGCAGCGCACTCCGCATGCCGCACGACATTGCCATGTCGGCCATGAGCAGATTGGTTGCTAAGATAGTAGACCGATTCCGTGACGCCATTTCTCGCATGTTACCATCCTGGAGGGTGAGACAATTTTTGAAAAAAATTAATATTGAAAAAAAAAATGGAAAAATATCAGTTGAGTCCGATCCTAAAAACCACTTTTCTTCACTAAATCACTACACATAATTTTAGAAATTTTCTAAGTTAGGCCCTTCCCGGATCGGACAATGCAGTAAAAACACCGCATTTCATTTGAAAGTTGATTTTGGACTTTGAAACATACGTAACGCGTTGTCTGTGAAATTTTGACCGGGAAACATAGCTTGCTGTGTCATAATTCGTGCCCTCTCCAGCGGGCCGATTTCGGAATTTATGTCAGCACGAAAAACTATCAAAATGCAATATATTGCATTGTTAAGATGGATATTTCTCTTGTCTTGTCGTATCGATGTATTGATCCAATCATTGGGCCGGCAGACGTGGTCCATCTTCACGTATCATTCAACGGCAGTCGCGGTGATGGTAAGAACACCTGCATGCAACTGTTCGTGCTATATGGATGGCCGTTTCCAGTGATACTTTCTCCGGTGTCGTGTACACGCAGCCCACACGCACAATCACTTTCCCCCGCCCCCACCGGTTAATCCGGTCCCGTCTTTTTCGCCGGCACCGGACTTACCGGCGTGTAACGTTGTGCTGGTGGGCCCCTAGTAAGGAGGTACCCTTCAGAGTTGAGTGGCAGCGACCATCAGAGTAAACGTAAACATGTAAACGTAAACGGAGCCAGCGTGTTTGGCTCCTGGTTGTGGCTGGACCGGAGCAAAGGGGGCCTCTGAGCGGGGCGGGGGGGGGGGGGGGAGGTCGCGACCGCAAGGGGTCCAGCCCTGAACTTGGCGAGATCGCGGACGCACCAGGTAGCGGCGCGGCGCGGCGCGGCGTGGACCACTATCACTGCAGCGCACTCCGCATGCCGCACGACATTGCCATGTCGGCCATGAGCAGATTGGTTGCTAAGATAGTAGACCGATTCCGTGACGCCATTTCTCGCATGTTACCATCCTGGAGGGTGAGACAATTTTTGAAAAAAATTAATATTGAAAAAAAAAATGGAAAAATATCAGTTGAGTCCGATCCTAAAAACCACTTTTCTTCACTAAATCACTACACATAATTTTAGAAATTTTCTAAGTTAGGCCCTTCCCGGATCGGACAATGCAGTAAAAACACCGCATTTCATTTGAAAGTTGATTTTGGACTTTGAAACATACGTAACGCGTTGTCTGTGAAATTTTGACCGGGAAACATAGCTTGCTGTGTCATAATTCGTGCCCTCTCCAGCGGGCCGATTTCGGAATTTATGTCAGCAGCGAAAAACTATCAAAATGCAATATATTGCATTGTTAAGATGGATATTTCTCTTGTCTTGTCGTATCGATGTATTGATCCAATCATTGGGCCGGCAGACGTGGTCCATCTTCACGTATCATTCAACGGCAGTCGCGGTGATGGTAAAAACACCTGCATGCAACTGTTCGTGCTATATGGATGGCCGTGTTGCATACAAAAAACAATGAAGGCACTCGAATGTTTCCTCTTCCTGCACTCTACCTCGTAGAGCAAAAACGCCGTATTAAGGGCATTCAAAAATGGCCAAATGTATCGATAAATTAATCCAGTTTCGAATAAAAGTTGCAACATTTTTACTTGAGATTTTCAATTACTTACGACGTGAGGTCACGACTCACGTATAAAGACACGTTCGTATGATTATTGCTTTAATAATTAGGTCACGAGTCTTGATGCAACTATTCGTGCTCGACAAATGTCCTTGTTGCATATACAAAAAAATGAAGGCGTTTCTGCAGCCTTTCTCTCCTCTACATATGGCCTATTTCTATGGGAGATCGCCGTATTTGCTAGCTGTCGAAGTTCCTTTGAAAAAATGCTTTTGTTTTGAGAAAAGTTAAGTTGAGAACTTTTTGGGCTCAAAATTTTTAGATATATAAGACTTAATATCAATGTAGAAAAACAGAATGTAAAGCTTATGCTCATCACAAAAAAAAAAAAAAAAAAAAAAAAAAAAAAAAAAAAAAACAAGCAGTGAACTCCAACACAATGTGTTGATAAGGCGCGTCATTAACTCGCACATATCAACCCCTTTAGTTTTCATTTACAGAGATTTCAAAAAAGACAAGCAGCACAACAAGAGAATTCACGATCCAACACTGCAAGGTCAACGACGCACCCTCACGAGACCGTGTATTGTGAATCTAGAAAGCTATTCGAACAAATTTAAGTTTTTTGATCTGCCTCAAGCAAAATCTTTTCAGATTCTTGAAGAAAAGTGCTACGGAAACATTTAAGCGAAGAAAGGAAAAATTCTGTCGAACTCCTAGAAGATAAAGTCGATTTAAAGGTATTTTGGGGCTAAAATACCCAAATCACCGGTATTATAAATCCCGTTATATTATTGAAAAGAAATTGACTCGATATAAATGCAATTGTCTTAAATATGTCTTGATTTTGTTATTTTAAACGTCTTTTCATGCAAAGAAGCTCAACCATGTCCATGCTTTATTCATTCATGAATTGAAAGTAAGCAATCCACATCCCGAAAATCTACCAATTTGCCGTAAAAAATCGCAGAAACTTGATATACCAGGTCGATGTACCCACTCTTTGAATTTACCAATCAATTTAGTGAGTGCACGTATGTGAAAGTCAAAATGCTATAGTCATTTTGGGTGCATTCATTTTTCATGAAACAATTGTAAGTAATTTCAATCCCGAAAAACCATAAATTTTCCGTATAAAATAAAAAAAATCAAAATATGTCGACTCCCTGACGTGAAAATTAAATTCTACGTGTGAAAAAATACTTATGTATCGATATGCTGAACAGAATGCCCGCCTCTCCTCGTAATTTACAAACCGTTCCTATACTCATCTCAAAAATTTTTCTCAGAGCTTTGTGTTATTATCAGCTTCCATTTAAACCCCGGTTTGATGGCCGAATCGGCTGCCCAAAAAGCAAGCCATTTTTGAAGGGCTCTATGAGAAATTCGTGATATTATCAGCTCTCAGGAAATCACCCCATGGGTAAAATTGCTGGTATAAATTTTCGAGTGCTTAAAATAATCGTATTCAAGAAACTAAGGCATTAAACTATAGAGTCAATTTCGTTTTAATAATATAACGGGATTTACTTATCTTCAGGTCAAAACTCATACAAGAAAGCCCCTTGCAAGAGGCTAATTTTTTGTAATTTCACTCAATTTTTTCTCCTTTTTATAATTGAATTGCTTGTCACATTCTGAGGTCAATCATATTAAATTGTAATTTATACATTTCTTTTTTTCCCCCTTCATTTTATTTTTTGTTTGGAGAAGTTTTGTTGATTTCTTCGGATTTCGAATACTGTAACTTCTCTTCTATTTGGCCGATTTTTATGAATGAGACCTCTTTTAATTCGTGTTTTAACGGAAAGTAAGGAAAAAATTGCTAAAAACTCGTGAAACAATTTTTTTTTAAAATTGGACGAATCCTAGCGTGACGGTGAAATGGTTAATGAAGCGTAAGTAATTGGGCGAGGGGCTGAGGATCCCGGCCTCGCTTGGCGACCGTCATTAGCTATTGTTCGTCGAGACGCCGACGCAGTGATCAGGAGCGTGGGGAAGAGAGGGGTAAGTGGATTCCTGTATGAGCCACGTTTAGCTAATGGTCTAATGAGTCTCGAGGCTCATCACAGATTGCACTTACACAGATTGCACTATCATGAGTGGCGGTAGCCACCACCGGGCAAGTAACCTATCCTCCAACAATTGGCAACACAGCACAGCCCGGTCGAGGCAACGACACCATAGTTACACGAACTTGGCTTATTTGGGTTTTTCAGAGCACGGGTACCAACTTTTGAAAAGTATAACCGAGGTTACAGATCTGTCAAAGCAACGTTTTGAACAAAACGGAGGAGTTAGATTCTCATTCCGAGAGTGCCGACCTGCTCAGCCATCATCGAATCAATTCGCTTGATTCTGCTTATATATGCATATTTTAAATCAGCGCGTCGCATTCTTAGGCTTTTTTTAAAAAAACCAAGTAACGTAGACTCTTGGTATTCACTGCACATAAACTAGCGACCCCCAGAATGAGAAACAACTTTAAATCATAATTATTGATGGATAAATAAACTTTTTACACGCTTTGGAAAATCTCAGAAGTTCGCGGTAGTCACTTTTCGGTAAGGAACTAAGGGACTCGGTTATTGTATCGAGCAGGGTTCGAAACGATCGCAAAGGCGGTATACTACGTATACGCGCCAAAACAACTCATGGTGTAAAATTCAAAGCCGGTATAAATCCGCAACCAAGTATACCTATCGGTTTTCGACGTAGCAGACTTCCTGTTATACTTTATTTTGTAAATGAAAAACTACTCAACTGCAATTCTCACGGCCTTGATTGTCCTTCTCTGTGCAAAGAAAAGTCTGAGAAACTTTAAGGAATGATGTCGATTTGTTCTCTTGTAGAAAATAAAATACGAGCAAAGATCGTCGAGCCCCGCAAGGAGGTTGCAGACTTACACCGTCGATATGAGGAGAAAAGCCGATCAGGAGACAACTTGGAGTCCCCATATACTGAGAGTAAAGACAAACGGGATGAAAGATTACATTTTCACCAATTGGACGTATTTCTGTCAAATGGAACTATGTGCATTATGACGTGAGCCTTGTTATGCACACATTCTTATGGGTCTCAGGGCTCATATCTTAATGCACATAGTTCCCTTTGACAGAAATACGTCCAACTGTGAAGAGCATAATAGTGGAATAGACCGGGGAATTATGGGCACGGCAAGAAACAAACGGAATGAGAGAGTCAGGAATTTGGGAATGAGTTGATCAAAGATTCCGAAAAACGTTCAATTTGTAATCTTTGTTCCCATTTGTGACATCCATGAGCCGCGCTGTCTCAACTCTCCCTATAAAGGGGCTCCAGGACAACTCTGAATACGACGCTTAAGGTTAATCTTCAGCTGTAGTTCCGAAAAAATCCACCACGTCGCGCTGCTAAAATCCGACTCCGAAATCAGTGATTATTTAAATATCACAATAGGTATCTTAAATTCTAAGACTCATAAGTTCTAGCAGCATACGTCTGGAATCCTTAGAAACAAACGCGAGCTTTGAAAGTCTAATAATAAAAGCTGTAAATTGATCCCAGTTTCTCTTACGGGATATCTGTAAGTGCGAGAGAGACAGCTCACGGTGGGAGAGAGATATCTGCCAACTGCTGAGAGCGATCAAGCGCGATTGGTTGCATCAAGGTCATCATGCTTAACCCTACTTTTTTCTGGGATCAAATTGCAGAGCTTCAGAAATGACTTTTCACGTTGTTTTTAGGGTCAATAGGAAGAAGAATGTTATAGCTAGAACTTATTTATCTTCGATTTAAACAGAAATTCCTTCAACTTTTATAAAAGCTCAAGGACTCACGTGGTGCTGTACGGACTCTAAAACACAGCGGTGGCGCCCCCTGCGCGGAGAAATTTCTTACTTCACGCAGCTGTAGATACAACACCTTAAGCTCATCAAAGTTGGAGGAGGATCAGTGTTCGAAACTCTTTTTTGAGTTTCAGGAGCTATGTGGCCTATCAAGCTCGCTTATTGGGGGCCATTGAAGATTTTTCGGGGCCAAACTGACTTTTTGCCGATATATTACGGCGCATTTAGTGAAAAGTTAGACGCAAGCTGCTTTGGTTACAGAACTAATAGCTATAAATTGTAACTTTCGAAAAATCATCCGACAGAGAAATTTGTATTTTTTTTTTTTTTTTTTTTTTTTTTTTTTTTTTTTTTTTTTTTTTTTTTTTTTTTTATGGAGGGGGGGGGGATTTTTAGGGGCCCTTGTTGGTGCAAAGCCTTCATTTTTTAGGCGGCATGACCTATTTTTTAGGCACATTTGGCGCGTTGGCGCCTGTGAGTTTCGAACACTGAGGAGGATCCTTTCTGGAACGTTAGGATCGAGCTTCTTCGGTTTCGGCCGAAGTGGCAGCGTGGAAAGAAACGGCGCTGGGCCGCACTGGGCCAAAAGAGACCCGCACCGCGATGGGCCGCGCCGCGAGTCCAGGCCCCGGCCAGTATCGCTACGGGATCCGTCATCGCGTCACGTCCGCCGCAATGCCTCGCGCCAACTGAACGCCCGCGCGCGAATTTTCCCAGCACCCCGAAAACCACGGATTTTCACTCCTCCCCAAGAATAACTTTTCCAGGGCTCCGTCATGCGTTTCAGTGCCCGGGAAGTGAATCGTACTCTGCGACGTTTCGTTTGAGAAGTTTACATGTGTTTGTGTACAGTGTTGTTTGTTTGTTTACCTGTAAATAGCTACCTAAATGTGGATTACTCATTTTAGAAACGCCAAGTTCTCCGGCATCAGCAGCTATCTGAGCAAGGATAACATAATGTTCCGGCACAGGTGGATATCAGTTCCTAAGAGGTACGCGAATCATTTATTTTATGAGCGTCACACGCGACTCTTTGCTTTCCCTTCTCGCTTAAAAATTTCGAGAAAGTGCTGCATTACAAATTACGATAATCGAGTCCACCTGATGGCTCCATTGATATTTGGCAAAGCTTTCAGCGTCTCAAGGATAAAGCTCTAGGAGCATTGTCTGTTAAATTTGGCCTTTAACTAACGTAAAAAATTGTTAAAATGCTAAGTTAGGAAGCCTTTTTGTTCATTTTTCAAGTGAAATTTATATGAAATTTATACTAAAAAAGTTGTGCACTGGAAAAAAAACACATTGGATCTAGAGTCCAGACTCTTAAAAACATTGACAAGAAAAAATACTCTTGATTCAATCAGATTTAAGCTTAAATCAAGAACCAAGCCTCTTAATTTGAGCGGATTTCCTTTTGATTTAAGCTTAAATCTGATTGAATCAAGAGTCCTTTTTCTTAACAATGTTTTTAAGAGTCTGGACTCTAGATCCAATGTGTTTTGTTTTTCAGTGTGGAAATAATTTGTATCAGAACTGTGTTAAATTCTAAAAATCACTCGCGCTGATGCTAAGTACAAAATTAATGCAGAATATGCAACATTAAAAACTTTATTAAAATCAAGTGAAATATTTTTTTCCCCTCAAAATTGCAACAAAAAAAAAAAAAAAAGGAAAAAAGGTTTCCTGGCTCGAATATTGTAGCAGTTATTGAAAGAGTTTTCCGTTTGAAATTTACGAGTTTCTTCTTAACTTTTCTAAATACAACAAATGCTACGAGAGAAATTAATGAAGAACAAAAATGACAGCCTGCATGTATCGTAAGGTTCAGATGAAGAGAAGAGTTTCAAAACGTTCCAGTCGGCATGCGGGTTGCTGCTAATTACTTAGATGCAAATATTTCTCTGGTGCACGCAGAGAAATATCTTTTGTAGGTCTTTAACCTCTAATTAAAAACCCAAAAAAGAGAACGGTAACATTATCGAATCAAAGCAAATTCGGGTAATCTCTCTCCTAGGTACCTATTTTAAAACATTTCTTTTTAGTTTTAACAAGACAGTGTTTTAATGTCCTCTATTTTTAAACCTTAAACTTGGCATTTTTTTTTTTCAATTATTGCCTCAAGTTCCATCATCCCATTCGCAGACGTGTCTGAACGAGCATATTATATTCTCGTTTTTTTTGCTATTTATTTCACCACTCGCCCCCCTCAGTCTTGTACTGTTAGTCATTAGAGTTCAAATGTTTTACTCTAATTGAAATTTTGACCTTTTTCGCCTTGATTTTCCCACAAAATAGTGTTGAACCAACACTACTTTACCACCTTTTTACATACAGCTCGGACAGCATTTCTCAGTATTGTTTTCTATTCACCACAAAGGGAAACGACATTTTAGCATTATATTGAATATTTAATTTACTAAAGTTAAATAAGTGGGTCCAATGAGTACAGCGCGTAACACTTTTTCATCGGTTGGTGTCGTGAAAAGTTTAAAAAGTTATAAGGATGGTACTGAAAAAAAGGGAAGGAAGAGGAGGAAAAAAATGGAATAAAATTAGTCACGGTATTGAAGAGTGGCACCCAACAAATTTATGAATTATGACCTTTACGATTAAATTGCTTTCCTGTCATGTTCCGTTTGATCTTGAATCTCCATACGTCGTTGGAGCAACAAATCTTTGTCAACAGCGATAGAAGGGAAATATATGGCTAAAATTTTTTCGTACCGAAAAATGATGTACAGGTTTAATATTGTGGAAGGTGGATGGAGATTCTTTAACGTCAAATAATCATAATATTTCATAGATTTATACTTATCATAATTAAAAAAAGAATAAATGAAAAACGCGCAATATTTTAGCAAAGCTTTTAAATGTTCACTCATACTTACTTATGATTATTTGAGACGGTATAATTTTAGCAGCCGTGTTCGAAATCTTTGAATGATGTGTTTCTTACAAAGGAGGAACTCGTAATTTTGGCCTCATTCCCAATTCAATAATGTCATTGACTTGGTCATACAGACTGAACTTCGGCTTGTATATAGGACACCATTGTTTTTGGTCCAGGATAGTCAAAGTTTTCGGTTTTAAAACGTCGGCTAATATAACCGAAGAGTTTGGTAAGGACTAGGTATATGAGTGTTGGTGTAGCTAACACAAACTTTGGTCACCTGAACAGAAGTTTGTTTCCTGTAGTCGATGTTTCTATGACTTCGGTCATCCGAGCAGAAAACTTTCGTGTTTCACATGCACCGACGTTTCATCTCTGTGTACTGAGTAACTTCATTACAAATACCAAGAAACCGAAGTATGCAGTCCCTTCGACAGCACTTAAATTCGTTGAAGCCTAGTCTTCAGTAAATTATTGTACGACCAACTTTTTGACTATTTACGTTTTGATAGAGGCGGGCGGAGGGTAATGAAGCGAACACTTCCGTATTCCAGCCTACTCCGTTCAAACATGGGCAGACTCTGCTCTTTAATATTGTTTGCACCGGCGCGGCGCGGGTTGGTGTTATAGCGAATGTTTGAACTGTTGCATAGACGGGCCTTTCACTTAGCGGGAAAACCATCAAATATCCAGCCTACTTACCATTCCACGGATGCGTAGTCGATCGATCAGCTAATTAATGCCTGATGTTCACCGGCTCCACTGTTTTGGCTCCAGCTCCAGCTCCATCAAATGAACCGTCAATAGTTCTACGTAGGTCTCTACTGAGAAAATCGGGCTCATTACGACAAGGAATAAGCCATTCTCGGTAGTTTTTGGTTGCTTTGAGCAATGTAGGTTTCTTTTCAGGAAAAAGATCAATTAAGCCAAGTAAATTTCTGTCGTAAGTAAGCTCTTGTCGTAGCTTCTTGTCATAAAGAATTTATTCAATTGTGGCGACCAAAAACAGTCATTACCACGACAAGGAATCTTGTTTTAATACAGCTAATATTCTACATGGCGAAAGTAGTAACTATCTTGGCGCAGCAAGTGTTTTCTTTAGGACAACAAAAAGAATAACAAAGAAGAGCTGCTCTTATTTGGCAATGAGCTTTGTCTTCCTACATGTCTATCATTATTTCCGAAAAAGTTCATTTATCCCCCCTTAGGTTCACCCTTTCATTTCCAGGTTTTTAACTTTTTTTGGAGTGAGTTTGGATGTAGGTCTTAATGGCAAGTATCAACATGCTTTTAATCACTTATTTTCCCTGCAGATATTTTCGGCTTAACGTTATAAAGTAGTATTGGTCATACTAATATCAATCAATTTTTAAATTCTAAAAATATTTCACACAATTAAAATATAACTTCGTAAACAATCAACGTTTTTTCCAAAGAGGCAAAAACACCGCACTACCTTTGATTTGTTGTTTTAATTTCTATATCAAATTAATATTTGCGCCTGAACTGTCGACTCTCTTTCCATTCGACGAAAATGTTCATCCAGGGGATTCATTCAGCATGTTAAGTGTTTTTTCGACCTCTGCACTTAGTGCAGCTTAGAGCAAATTTCCATCCAAAAAAAAAAAAAAAAAAAAAAAAAAAAAAAAAAAAAAAAAAAAAAAAAAAAATTCAGGCCAGTAGACCAGCGGACCAAAGTTATACATACATATCAGGGAAGAAAAAATTAAACGGCCAGGCAAATCGCTAAAAACACCAAAAGCATGACTCGTCTAAAGAAACTGCTGCGTTTATGACATGTGCGACCCATTGAGTATCGTCGCATACCAGTGGGAGATTTCAAAACAAAGAGGAAGTAAAAATAGTCATTCTTTCCATCTGTTTTATTTTTGAGCTGAAAGCTCTGCGCGATGCCTTGTTTTTGCGCTTAGCAACGTGATTCCAGTCGTTACCGGGAAATTTTCAGCCCATTCGTTTTTGCAGCGGTCGGTCGTGCACTTACGATACCCTCAAGAACCATACTTTTATGAGCCCAAAAACCCCTCCTTTTCTTAATTACTATTTGGGATTTGAATGATGACATGTTTACATCAACGGCGCCACACACAAATATTAAGAAACAGTTCGGTAAATCCTAATTAAATGAGTAATCCTACACATTTTTTACTCTTAGGTTTTTCGACCTAAGATGGTATTTTGACATTGTGTGTGCTTCGCTTTGTTTTTTATGTTTTGCCATAAAGGGATAGGTTTTCCTGAGAGATTTTGGTTTTCTCTCCGAGAAAATGATCCGCCATAAAGCGTATACATTTTCCAAGAAACTTATGAAAATGTTGATTATTTGCAGCTTGGAGTACGTACACGTACAAGGACGGTCATATTTAACTTTAATTTTCATTCAGTTTGCCAATCATCATTCGGCGAAAGAACAAGCAGTTACATTCGAATTGAAGGACTTGGAGAACAAGGCGCATGAGTGCCATTTTTGAAAAAATTGAGGTATAAATGACTTTATGTAAAACTACCTTAATGCATATTCTGTGAAAATATCGCTACCAAACTCCAACTTTTAAGCATCAACAAGTCAGCTTGAACTTTCTCTCCGTCATAAGGATCCATATAATTTCGAAACTTCAAACACGCATTTCTCGAAATAGCAAAAATTGCACTTATGCGCCTTGTCTTCCAAGCCCCTCAACTTAACTTTTGCCTCAATCGACATCATTGCTTCGATTGTTGGTGCGGGATCTCCAAAATCAGTGGCGTGGCGTGCTTGGCGATGTATTGATTGATCTGCCATTTAAACCCATGGAAAAGTATCGATAAACAGGGTGTTCGCAGCGAACACTTTAATAATCGATTATTTACCACAGATTCAAATGGGAAAATATCGATGGATCGCAAAGCACGCCACACCACTGTCCAAAATATATTGTCTCCGGCAGAGAACGGCACTATACACGAGGTATTACCGTAGAAAGTCACACGCCTCCGGGGGCGTGGTAAACATGCATTCCCAACAATAAGTTCAAGTCATAAGTTCTCGACATGAAGGCAGCCTCAAAGTCTAAAGTCCCGGCGGCCTCTCTCCGTGCATTGATCCAGGACCGACACGTTCCCTTCCGCGAGGACGAGAGATAAGCCGCACACCTGCATAATATCTTGTGTATCGATGTCTTTGTCGTGGACCCGGCAAATCCAACTTTCCTCAAATCGTGTTTCCGTCTTGTGTCGTTTGAGAGCAACCGACCGGAAACGGGCGCCTCGTAGGATTTCCGGCACGGGGCGCAGCCGAACCTGGACCGAGACCGGTCTGCGGTCCCGCAACGGGTTCGCCGTGGTGATATAGATTCGAGGTGACGGTTCCAGAAGAGTGGCCATCGGGACTCGTAAATAAGTTCAAGCTCGGCAGTGCGACGATGTGCGGAACCCAGCGGGTTGATATTTGAAATTGATAGACAAAACAATGGATAAAGAATACAGAGGGATGATAGAGCGATCCTTCTGCGGGCTGATTGTTGAAATTGATATACAAAGCTACAGACAAAAAAGACAAAAGGGATATGGAGGGATCCTATTGGTGGAAGGGAGTGGTTGCTACAGACAAAGAAGACAAAAGGTATATGGAGGGACTCTATTGGTGAAAGTAAGTGGTTGCTATAGACAAAGAAAACAAAAGGTATATGCAGGGATCCTATTGGTGGAAGGGAGTGGTTGCTATAGACAAAGAAGACAAAAGGGATATGGAGGGATCCTATTGGTGGAAGGGAGTGGTTGCAATGGACAAAGGAGGTAAGTAATAGACCACCTAACGGCAGCTCACGAGAGACGCGATAGTTAGTCCATCATTTTCTCCCTTGGCGTATAAGAATCATCCAACATAACCAATAGGATTACTTCATACTCCCTATGTCTTCTTTGCCCATCGCTTTGTCTATCAATTTCAACGAGCAGCTCGCGGGTTAAAACGGGCGGCTCTAGAGTACAATAAGCGACAAAATGATAGATTCTCATGGGTTGCCTTCATTTAGGGAGCGCTATGTTAAGCGCACTTTTTCGGCATTTTTGACCTTCCTCAATTAGACAACATTTTGCAACTAGGAACCACAATTTCTTGCCTGCAAACCATTTTTCATCCGCAAAAATACTTACGTGCGTAAGGAAATTAATGATATATACGTTGTTCCTAAATTGAGTCAGAGATGGTGGTTCCTAATTGCAAAATGTAATTCAATTCATCTCAAAGTGGACTTCATTTTGCTATTTGGAACTACAATCTTCGGCTCAATTTAGAAACAACGTATGGGCCGTTAATTTCCGTAAGTACATACCTGTTTCTAAAATTGAGCCTGAAATTTTAGTTCCTAATTGTAAAATGTAGTCCAAGTGTTTAAATTAGAATGCATTTTGCGATGGGAACTAAAATCTCTGGCTCGGTTTAGAAACAACGTATGCATAAATAAATTCCCCGTACAAATAAGTGTTTTAACAGATGAGAAAGAGATTATAGTTCCTAATTAGAAAATGTCGAATTTTAGGTTTTTTCGCCGAGTGGTCACCGGTCATCAGACTCGGCAACGGCGGCGAGCGAGCAATGGTGAATGGTGCGGAAAAAAGGAGGGACGAGCGCGATGCGTTCATAATCAGCTCGCGGTGAGCATTGCATAACTGATCGGCTGATCAGAGATCAGCGCCGGAGCAGCCTCAGCTAACACCTAAAACGGTTATGACAGCGCCCCGCCACCGCTGGCCGCCGCGCTCGAGCCTAGGAATCAAATCACCCCTACCAATTTCCTCTTTCTGGCTCACTGTCTCGCTTCCTCATTGGAGGTCCTCAGGAAGCACGAAAATGTCAAACAAATTTTGGCAACGGGAGGTGCTCCTTCGAAAAATTAGTTACACTGAAACAGCTCCAGACAGTTTGAAAATTGCGTCAAAACAGTAGTATCCTGTGCTTCTGGCGGGACCATCGCACAGTGCACCGAGAAAAGAACTTCGTGCATGGGACCCGAAGTTGAGGTCAAATGGATCTCTGAAGTTTTCCGATCACGCATCCGAAAACTTGAGGTCCGACTGCCGAAGTTCGGGTCAGACATCTGAAGCTCTCGGTATGTACCGGAGTACTTCAGATGTGTGACCTGAACCCTTCGGTATATACCGAAGTACTTCAGAAGTCTGACCCGATTGAAATCTTATTTTGGGGTCACCTCCGATTGTGACGGGGAATAAAAGAAATGTTTTACACTATGACCCTCGTGACCCTCGTGTACTAGAGTCGATATTCAGTACAATTAATGCAAGTACACGGCGCAGCGCGCCATCTAGTTATGCATCCGTATCCACAGAAAGATTACTTATTACACTAAATTATTTCAAAAACTGCACTTATGCGCCTTGTCCTCCAAGCTCCTCGTTTGACCCCCTAGAGAGAATTTGAATCCTAAACGCAGTCTCAACTTACCCGAATCACTCTTAAGTAGGCTCGTTTTTCCCAGCTGTATTTAGCCGCAGGTGAACGAGATATGATGACAAGGCTTCTCTGGCTGATCCACTTAAATCCACCTGCAGACTCGCTAGGACGCATAAGCAGAATGAAAATGCTCCAATTTTACCTGAGGCTGCATCTCATTTGCAGAGGCTCATAAGCCACGCGACGAGCACGAAAAATGGTGAAACCGCATGATTTCGAGTTTTTGGGTCAGTGTGTACTAATTCGGCCAAAACCGCGCCGACGCTCCGCACAATGGACCGGTTCAATGGGAGAGTTTGGATATGAATATTGTTTTACGAAAACTGTAAATTTGGACCGCATTCAGCAGAAAAGACCCAAGTCACATCAGTTATCGTCCAATTTAATTGGCTGATTTAATTTTTTACATAAAAACGGTTGTGCGGAATCTTTTGCAAATTGCAGTGAATTTTCTTCATAGCACGCAGCAAAGTCCTTAAAATTTTCAAAAGAATCAGCACAAACGTTCTCGTGTAAAAAATCAAATTGCCCGATTAAATTTGGCAATAGCTGATGTGACTTGTTTCCTTTCTGCTCAACGCGGTCCATTTATTTGTTTATTTCGTCAAATTTTAAATTATAAGGGGTGGTTCTTACAGAAAATTTAACGAGAAAACCAATGGGGCCATTTTAAGACCTCAAAATGTTGTAAAAACGGAGTTGTTAGCTTCAAAAGTTTTAGATTTTGTCCAACCTCTCCCATTGACTCGATCCACTGTGCGCCGTGTGCGTGCTGCGCCGGCTGCGCGTCTCATGCAGCGCTGCATAATCAGATCATAAGGAGAAAGAGAGACAAAAAAAAAAACCAAAAACAGACGGTGATCGCACATTAACTTTTGCGGTCATTTTTTATATCTCACGTCACTAGGTGCAACCTAGATCCGAAATATCTTGAAAACGGCGAATCTATCGAGAAGAATTCATACTTTCATGCTTAAAATTTGATTTTTTACCACGAAGTCAGGCTGTAAAATTTAACAACAGGGCACAGAACTTCTACTATGTATTTTCCCATTCCTTCTAGGACGTCATTGGGTACCAATTCTTACCTGTCCCTTTCAAAATATCCTCTATTATTATTCTCTATGAATCAGCGGCCTGGAGTGCCTGAGTATATACATATTTGTTAGTGTGGTGAAGTTTTGCCCGGAAAAAACTCATACGAGTATTCAAATGTTGCTTTTTTCCGCATAAAATATGTTTCTCTTATATTTCAGCAGTCGTGAGTATTTACCGGAGAAATTTTCTATTTTGAAGCAATTTAACCGGAAATTCTGCCTATTGCGGAACCTTTTCGTGCTATCGTCTTCCGTAATTCTACGAAATGTTGCTGGCATCCTTGGCATTTCATTCATCCATCACTTATGTATAATGATTTCATACCTTCCAGACCTCACGCTGCGTCCTAATGCCCAGGAGAGGGTTTGGGGGTATGCCCCCTAACCGTTGCGCAGTCCAACCCCTCAGCATTTCGCGCCTCAGGCGTTATGTGTTACTCCCAGTCAGTGTTCGAAAATCACAGGCGCTGAACGCGCCAAATGCGCCTAAAAAATGAAGGCTCTGCGCCAACGTGGCCCCTAAAAATTGTCCCCTAAAAATCTGAATTTTCACATATAGCCACATAAAGAAAGAAAAACACATCTAATTGAATTGAAAAAACTCGGAATTTTCAGCACTACAAGTGAAAGCTTGCTTTTTCTATTCTTCACGATTTCATTCTTAGTGCTTTTGTCCTCCCCAATTTACAGCTACTCACTAGTTTTGTCACGAAAACATCTTGCGTCTAACTTGTCACTAAATGCGCCGTAATATATAGGCATGTATATTACGGCGTATATTACATATATAATATATGTAAACATGAGATGCAAATGTTCGAATACTGCACATTACACGGGGAAAACAACGATGGCCGTTAGGCAGTTTTTCCTAAAATCTCGGATGTATCTACGACCTCTCAGCTCTAAGCTACTGAAATATGAATGTAATAAGGAGCGGGAGAGGTCTCCATATTGCACGGTATCAATGTGAACGGTCACGGTCCGCACGGTCAATTAAGGCAATAAAACCATTAAAGCATCTCGAGAAAATGATGCCTCACTTACAAATACAAGGACAACGAAAGTGGAAATGCAATTTTTATGAGTTCCCCGAGAAACGTCCGATGGCTGGGTTTGTGCCGGTCATCTCCCGGTCTAGGACGCCGCGGAGACCTAATTCCGCTTTAATTACGCCGCCGTGCTAAGGAAGAACACCGTATGGGCCTCCAGACGTCGCCATATTTCTTCAATAAAAACATAATTTACTGGGAAAATTGTGAATATTTTGCCTACATTTTTCAGATAGTATTGCTCTTAAATTTATCTTAAGGTGATTCGATGGACGCCATCATATTTTGTATCAGAGCGGCATGCGACATATCGCATCAATTGGTTCCATTTTTTCAGCTACTCGTCATTTTTCTCGAATTTTGAGATCGCAATTCTGTTATCAGGAGACTGAAGCACTCACTTACCAATTTTTACAAAGAAATTCAACGTAATAAAGGCGCGGTTTTTTTAGAGAGAAAATATTTCATTCGAGTGCAGTTTCGATATCAGTATTACTCGTAAATGCGATGTTTTCTCTAAAAAAAACGACGCCTTTATTACGTTGAATTTCTTTGTTGGAATTGGTAAGCGAGTGCTTTAGTCTCCTGACAACAGAATTGCGATCTCAAAATTCGAGAAAAATGACGAGTAGCTGAAAAAGTGGAACCAACTGATGCGATATATCGCATGCCGTTCTGACACAAAATATGGCGTCCATCAAATCACCTTAAAGGTCTGAAAATTTCAAAGAAACATATACGCATAATTTTCTTCAGAAATTCATGTTTTATACGGGGCAATTTGGCAATTTTCGAATGTCCGTACGGCGTTCCTCCTTAGTGCGGCCGACGACCGACGCGGCTGCAGGAGCGAAAGGCGATATTAAATTCTGTATTGTTTTAGGGTCCGGCACCCAGAGGGCGCTCCGAAAAATTCGGCGCGCGACGGGAGAAAGGAATCCGAATTCCCAGGAGAGATGATTAGAGATGTTGCGAACAATGTGGCGAATCCCAACAAAAGATGACCGATTTCACACTCCATCATTATGACGTGCGATCCGCGGGGCCCCGCCCCCCTAGCGTCCGTTTAATGCTTCACTTTCCCGTTTCTTACTTGTTTCGTATTCTCTTAATGGACCGCGCTTTTCATTACGATTGTGTTTTGATGCAATTGCCAAACTCTTGATATTGCCCCTTGCCCGTACAGTCCCTTTATACTGAGAGTAAAGACAATGCGCATCCATTTCTGATTGGTTCCCGTACTTTAACCCTTCACAGTGTCACAAACTGAAACAAAGATTACATTTTCACCAATTGCAAAGATTATAATCTGGAATGGACCGAGGAAATACGGGTTCGACGAGGAACAAACGGAATTCGAGAAGGAACGGAGAAAGGAATTCGAGAATAAGCCGATCAAAGATTACAAAAAACGTCCAATTTGTGTTATCTTTATTCCCGTTTGTGACATCCATGAGCCGCGTTGTCCCAAGTCAATACGCTTTTTTTCTCAAAATAACTTTTTGATGGGTCCCTTTCTACTCAACGACGTGTGATCCAGGAGAATTGGCAACCGCAAAGACAGACGCAGCGTCGGTGGAGATGCACCTCCCGTCGTCATGAACCATTAATTGATTTTAACCGAAGCTAATGACCGACTAATTATCTCATTCACCGCAGCACAGCCTATGTCTGTGTGGTCCGGACCTTGTGTATGCAGTTCCGCGGATCCAGCAGCAGCAGGTGCCGATACTTAATGCAATTCTGGGTAGGAGGTGCAGATCGAGATCCATAGATATACCATTTGCGAAGATCAGACGCCGTTTCGATGGAATACTGGAGACTATAATTTGGAAATTTGTAGATTGTATTTCAATGTTGAGAGTCGTATGCAAACTACTTCCCTGTCTTTGAAAACAGGGTGAAAGTTTCTGAAATGTAAAGAAAAACTTAAATAAGTCGTACAATTTTGCTCGATCGTGCAACGATTTAATGAAGCAAAAAGAGGTAAACAAATTCTGAAGTCGAATGCACTTTATTGACGGTAACTTCGCGCGATAAGCTCTGTGTTATTTAATAAAACACCTCGACTTTACTGTATGTGAAAGGAACTATCTTATTTATCAAGCTTCTCTCGGAATAATTCAGAGAAATATTTCCCGTTATTATACTTGTTACTTCATTTTTTTTTTATTTTTTTTTAAATTTTAACTTTTACTATTTCCGGATAGATCGTCCCAAAAGTGTGGATATTCCTGTGGTGAAACCCCATTGATCTGAGGGTTTGGTTCATTCAGTGGCGTGGCAAGCTTTGCGATTTATCGATTCTAACATCTAAACCTATGGGAAAGGATCGATAAACAGGGTGTTCGCAAGGAACACCTCAAAAGGTAATCGATTATTTATCACACCTTCAAATAGGGAGATATCGAGTTCACTACTCCTTAAACAACCACTTTCCTTAGGGAGTGCCCAAATCAACGCTTTTCCTTCCTCTTGGCCCTATAACATTGAAACCAAGGGAGCTCTAAGTAAACATTTCATAACTGTGAAAAAAGTCATTTTGCAAACTTCGGGTAAAATTCAGCATCGTACGTTTAGAAATGGATCCTCGCAAGGGATCATATGATTCGCTTTTATACGAAATTACAATCTGAAAATTAAAATATATTGCGACTTCCATTAATTTTTAGGTGGGTCCGTAACCATACCTTGAAGTTCGCAAAAATCCCATCACAATCCATTGCAAATACCGGGGGTCTATATATTCCCAAACTTAACACTTATCCTCTGAATTTTACTTGAGGTTTGCAAAATATCTCTTTTTGTACTTTCTAAACAATGGAGCCTCCATCAGGAAAGGAGCTGTTTAAGGAGCAACTATGAATACGACCCATAAAGTGGGCATTATTCAATGTGTACTGCCGTGCAAGTTCAAATCCTTTTTACATTTCTCGCATCTTCGAGCAGCAAATGCGGTCGCATAAAAGCAAACAGAAAACGAAAGAAGGCAGAGTCGATTCTTTCTCTTTTTTCTGATGCAAGTGTAACAGAGCTGCCGTGGAATAACTGCGCAGTGTCGCGTTAATTGGACCATTCCTACATCGTCGCCTGTGCATCTTCGCAGACCTGCTGCCGTGCTAAAGAAGAACGCACTATGACCATTCGAGAGTTGCAAAATTTCCCTTGATAAAAAATGTATTTACGACGACATTCATGCATATTTTTCCTTGAAATTTTCAGATATTTTAGATTAAATTGTGTGCAAAATTGTCTGAAAATTTTGGGGGGAGATTAATCACAATTTTCTTAATTAAGTCGGTTTTTATAGAAGAAAACCTGGCAACGTCTGATGGCTCATACGGCGTTTTTCCTTAGCACGGCAGTACGCTCGGGGCTCGGCAGAGGCAAGGGCCAAGTGATCAGGATACCAGTGGGGACATAACCGCATTGCCACCACTGCTCAAATTAACGCTCCACTTCAATTCGTTCATTTTTTAAGTCAGCTTTTTACTCAATGAAATAGATAGGCATTGACGTATATTTTATCGGTCATGGTTATTTTATGGAGAACAATTGGGGTCATCAACGTAATATCGATAAAACGATGGGGAAGAAAGTTTAGCAAAGTGTTTTCGGAATCCGCATTCATCAAATGTGACGAAGTGGGGCAATATGTGTTTTGAGACGGAATCTCAAATTTTTCAGCACAGCGGAAAAATTGGGTGGTCTAAAATACAGCTTTTAATTTTTCCAGTAAACACAATAAAAACCGTGGGTCGGAATTACAACTCAAGCCATAATTTGCAAAATCAATGATGTCATGAGGGTTTGGAGTCGATCGTTCCTAATAAATCGGGCGGCATGCAGGGTCGCAACAAACTTCAATTGTAATTTCTTCACATTCCCCGTTTTTCTTCGTCGAACTTAGAATTACTGTCGAAGAACCAATTCGCCAAATGGATATTTCCACCAGAAATCGAGTTTTTCCTGTAATCATCATTGATTTCACGTTTGTGATTACGAATTCATTTTTGTCGGGGAGCCAAATTTTTACGCATGTTCTTTTTTGTGAATCGACTATTTTGACCTCCAAGTAGCTAAAACTGCAGAGCCTCCAACAGGAAGGCAGATTCAGTGTAGCAGTATGTTTCCGCCTGTGCCCACGTAGGCTGACATGCCAATTTTTATCATGGTTAGCCTAATCAGCATCATTAATTGCACCCTTGAGATTACGAATTTTTCTCTGCCGGGGAGCCAACTTTTCACGCATGTTCTTTTTATGATACATCTATTTTAACTTCCAGGTTGCTCAAATTGCGGAACCTCCAAGATGAAGGCGCACCTAGTATTCTAGTTTATTTTCGCCTGTGCTCGCGTAGGCTAACATTGAATGCCAATTCAGGGAAAAATCGGGAAACTCGTAACCTCATTCGTGCATGGTGGAAACAATCGGAGTTTGTTTACGTTCGACCCAAAAGCTCCATGAAAGGCGTCAAACAGATGAACCAATCAGAGAGCGGTGCAGACAAAGCAGTACTATAGAGTCCATTTATACTGAGAGTCAAGACAACGTGAATCCATTTCTGATTGGTTACCGTAGATTACATTTTCACCAATTGCGAAAATTATAATCTGGCAGTGGCGTAACGGACTTCCGCTGGACCCCCCTGCAAAATTTTTTCTAGGGCCCCCCCCATGTCAATAAAATTCCAAAATCATTCCCCCTCCCGCCCCTCTACTTCCCTCACCCCTTCCCGTTTTTTGGCCCGAGAAATTTCAAATCACGGACTTGGACTTGGAATGCCTCTCCCCTCACTGTCTCGGATCCCGTACCCGATTAAATGGGGCCCCTAAAGGATCAAGGATCTTAAGGGTGGCGGGGGCCCAGCCCAGGCCCAAGGATCTACAAAAGGGCCCATGCAGGCCCAAGAATCGAAGGGCCCCCAAGGGCCTTGTGGGCCCTTTAGATTCATGGGTCACCCAAAGCCCGAAATACCTTCGAAAAGTGACAAAAAAGAGAAACATTTTAGTAATCACTGAGTGGACATTGGAAGGCAGGGGCCCTTCAGCAAAATAAAAAAGTTAGGAACAGTCCAAAAGAAGTATGAAAAATCCTGAGCTAACAATAAAAATCAGCGGAAGAAGCCCCATCTCGGTAAGTAAAGGCCCAAAGTTTGAAACCAAAGGTAAGCATCAAAGAGACAGGGAAAAACAAAATTTCGGCGGCCGAGGGCCCGGAGGGCTCCCTGGGCGCTCGGGCCCCCCTGCATAGCAGGGTCTGCGGGGGCGCCCGTTACGCCACTGTAATCTGGAATGGACCGAGGAATTACGGGTTCGACGAGGAACAAACGGAATGAGAGAAGGAACGGAGAAAGGAATTTGAGAATGAGCCGATCAAAGTTTACGAAAAACGTTCAATTTGTGTAATCTTTATTCCCGTTTGTGACTCCACGAGGGGATGTTGTCTTAACTCTCATAGTATAACGGGGCTCTACATTACTCTTTCTGTGTGATAGTTCACACTTTTTCAGTCGAATAATCGCCAGTTTTTGTACGATTTGACAACTAGGTCACGTAGATCCTGAATGAAATGAAATGGCGCCGAGATGCCCTAGCGAAGACCGGCGGGTGACCGCACCGTTGTGCCCGGCCCCAGCGGCCGGGCGCCGGCCGTAATGAGCAAAGTAGGAGATAATTATACAAAAACAACCGAATGATAGCGGTAAGCTGTGTATGGCAGTAGCACCACAGTCTAGTCGTCCATCCTGCTACCGATGAAAGCTCCGCACTCTTTATTCCACGTCGCACGGCTAGAGCTTTCGGACTCGAACCCGCAACTTCCAATTGTTTCAACCATACTTGTCGAAAGCTCGGCTGTTTACCCAATGACTCATTTTAGATTCCGCTCCGGGGGCTTTTCAAGGGTGCATCTTGTTTTTTATACTGTCGCGTCGTTGTTGAAGAAAAGGGCGAAGAAGAAAACGAGGAAAAAGCAGAGGATAAAGAAGAAGATGAGAAGGAAGACGAAGGTGAATATGATATGAGGACGGAGAAGATGTAGAGGCATAAGTAGAAGAGAAAATCTATGATGAATAACAAGAAGATACCCGAGAATGCCAATCAGTAGAAAATTGAAATTTGTTGATTAGAGGAAAAACTTTCTCCATCATGTTCTTACGGTTAGTAGAGGGTTTATTGGAATCAGAGTAAGGAAACAAATTATACTGCTCAACCAAAAAACATACTAGTAAGCTTAATACTATGTACTCTTTTGGCTCTTCGAACTGCAGAAGATAACGGAAAAGTCATCGCAAACATGACTCCAAGTGCGGATTGGCAATGCAATTCTCACCGCACTCTTTTCCCTTATGGCTTATCATAAAGAACAAATTACATCATGAAGGTGGCCGGAGTTTATTGTGGCTTGTTCTTGGGTGAGCCTAACGAGCAAACTTCAGTTGCGAAGCACGAATTACCGGTATTATCGACATTCTTCTATTTAAATCCATTGTAAATAATCGATTAAAGTGCGCTCGTTGCAAACATCCTGATATTTGATCCTTTTCCATAAGTTTAAATGGCAAATCAATCGATTCATCGCAAAGGACGTTTTGCCAATGAAACTCGTTATTCGCTGCACGTCCCTGTCGATCTCCGATCTCCTTCCACGAGTCTCATACGCAATTACATAAAATTTCATTTACGGTACAGCTTGTGAAGTAAGGTATGGCACACATGCTCCCGTTGCATTTAGATAGCTCCTTTTCAGAAATCTCGATGATTTAAGTTTATCGGCTCCGTTCGTGCAGGCTTAAATTGAGTTCTGTAAGTATAAATTGATTTTTGCAGGCGGCGCTTTCGATCCTTGAATCATAGGTCGCGTGCGAACTTTAATAAATCTACGTTTTACAACATGGATATATTGATATGCGATGAGTGACTTCAGAGAGTAATCGTGGCGATTATGACGTCAGTTGCAAATAATCCTTGTCCTAAAAGTCGTAGGGTTGGACCTTCGGAAGCTTTCTAACATCAGCGTTGAGCTGAACATTTTTAGAGTACTTTCAGATATTTTTCAATGTATCAACTTTACTGCCTGTCATTGGTTTTCTGAAGTTATGTATTTCTAATCGAAAATATTTTGTTTTTAACGGGAAGTTCAGCATATTACAAGAGAACTGAAATAGGCTGCAGATCAGGAGTTTTTAAGTTTCCCACAGTCTTACTGTCTAAAATTTTCTCATTTAGTATACAGGTTTAGAAAATTATGCAATACTCGCCGAAAATTCAGTGCACACCTTTTTTAAAACCAGGAACTGAGCCAATTTTATGATTTAATATGCTTTTACCACACGAAGATACAAATGTCTAAGAAATAACTGAACTTTTTATAATTATCACCCTCCGAACTTTTCGGCTCAGGTAGGTAACTGAACCTTCCGATCACAGAGACAAAACTTCGATTCGGGTAGGGGGCGGGGCATACTAATGACTTCTGTTTCCTGTAACAGACTTTCGATACCTAAACCGGCTGTCAATTTTCAATTTCATAAAAATGAAGCCGAAAATGTTTAGCTAAAAAACGTCGTTTTCCACAATCTTTTGGAAATTTTTACCAATGGGCTCCTGCCACCGATGAAGAAATCTTGACCGTTAACCCCCCCCCCCCCTTTCAGGAAAAATTTCTGGGTAACACCGCTGTTTAGAGTAAAAAAATTGATACAAACAAAACCATTTCTTAGAAACCATCGGTTTAGCGGTAAATATGAATTATGGCTCATCAGCTGTGTTTTTATTTTTAGCACTGCTTAGCAAACCAATTTTCCGGGCCTCAGCGGCCAGTGAACGAACCCGCTTGGCACCGGGATCTCAGCAGGTGATTGTTCAAAATTGTTGCCAGACAGTGCTGAAAACTTTTCCAATTTAAAACCATGTATTAAATCAAAGTTGTATCGCAAAGCCTGGCAATCTCGCTGTTCAACGCCCCTGTCTAGAAATTCGCATGACCGAAAGGATACAGTGTGACGATGCTGTGAATCCTCCTCCTGTTCCTACGGGACTCGCCTAATTTTCCGCGCTGTTTTCCTTACTCAGGAGGTGAGAAAATCATCTCTCACGCAGTGCAGAAATCAAGTTGCCGTATCGTCCGTTGGAAACCATTTCTCTCCAGGAATGTAAAAAGTATTCCTGTTTAGAACCAAATTTTCAGGCGAGCTATATTCTCTTCATATTGCTCTCTGTCTTTGCTTCAGTGTTCGAAACTCACAGGCACCAACGCGCCAAATGCGCCTAAAAAATCGGCCATGGCGCCTAAAAAATAAAGGTTCTGCGCCAACGTGGCCCATAAAAATCTGGATTTCCATAAAAAATCACATAAAGAAAGAAGAACAAATCTATTTGAATTAAGAAACTCAGAATTTTCAGCACTACAAGTGGAAGCTTTTTCTATTCTTCACGATTTCATTCTTAGTGCCTCTGTCTTCCCCAAGTTACAGCTACTCACTAGTTCTGTTACGAAAACATCTTGCGTCTAAATTTTCACTAAATGCGCCGTAATATATAGGCAAAAAGTCAATTTGGTCCCTAAAAATCTTCAATGACGCCTAAAAATCGGGCTTGATGCGCCACATGGCTCCTCAAAACTCAAAGGTGAGTTTCGAACACTGCTTTGCTCGGTCTGCTTCATCTTGTAACTTCTTTTTTTTCTTCATCCTCTGTATCATTTTCATCTTCTTTGTCGCACCGCCAAATTAGACATTTTCCGAGTAGTAAAGGTTCTTTTAACACTCCAGTTGCGCTAACATGACGTCATAAATCAGGCAATCCTGCAGCATTGTTTGTGTCACAAAGTGCATGAGCTCCAGCAGCGCGGCTCCCAGCACCGCCATATTTGAATCGGTCCTACTTTAAACTTAACATGTCCGATGAGCCCTGAAATGTGAGCGTTCTCGCGGATCCCAGAGCTCATAAAAAAATGGATATATTACGTTTCAATATGAGCCGACTCGTCTCAGAGCGGAGTGAGCTACATATACATACATCACCGAAGATGCGATTAGTTCCAAGCGAAGGATCGCCGTATCGACACTTGGACAGAACGCTCTGCTCTTATTAACCCTTCACGGCTAACGGCATTCCGCGAGAGATGGACGCTGACCGATGATGATTGTTGACTGTTGAGTGCCGAGTGATGCAATTATAGACGAATAGGATTGGCGAAACTTAAGTTAGCTGTATACTGGAGCGTCATAACCGCGCCTTATGCGGGGATAAGGAGGTCTCGCGTATTTAAAACTTATTGCCGGCACCGTGACTCCGGGTAATAGGCGTGCAAAAATATGCTTCAACGCGAAGATCGTGGGAAATTATGTCGTGCAGCAATGAAAATGGGCCACAAGACAGGATCAAAAAATGCGCGTTACAAGACATGTTTGATCCTCAAAAATTTACGCGGAGGCGGCGAAAAAGTCCAAAACCAATTGATAAATTAGAATTCAGTAGGTATCTATTGTTCATATTGTAGAAGAGTCAAAGAAGAGAAGTCAAACCTCCCCATTGAAATGGTAGGTACATTAATGCGCCTGTGAGTGTTACCGACCAAAAGTAAGAGGCCCCTTTACTTTTTAATCGACATAAATTGCGAACAGAGTATCGAATAAATATCTTTTGATGGCCTGTTTGCAATCTATGTCAATCAAGAAGTCAATAGTCCCTCATTAAAATATACATCAATACCTCTTAATTTTAATGGGAAACACTCAACAGCTGTATCGAAGTCCCAATTTATTCGGTTAATTTTGGTCTTAGAAATATAGCTTAACCTCGTTCGTGGAGGTTCCAGTAAAGGCCTCGCCTGGTGGGTTCTAGAGTTGTCCATATTCTCTTCCTGCCGGGCAAGCCAATATTTTTTGACGCACCTTACAATGCAGCGTAACGTAAATTGCGTGTTGTTACGGCACGCAAATGCGCTCACCGAGAAGGTGAGATGAGGGCGCTAATTGCAAATTTGCGGATCCGGTTTCGATTTCAGCCGCAGGTTTCTCAACCGAACCGATGCTCGACGAACGTTAAACATTGAGGAGCGGAGAAATTGTGTTGTTGTCGACTTTGATTGGGGGACGATGCTCGCCCCCTGTGAGCGTTTGTTCGATGAGGGATCGTAAAAAAATAACCGTCATTTCCAAATCGATGCAAAGGTCGATTCGATTTCAGACTTCGGTCTTCAATTAATTGATTGCGTAAGTGTTGAAAGTTCAATAACAGCATGTGGTTGTCTCTACTCGCAATCAATCAAAATGGGATCTAAATAGTGGGTTATTCTTGCAACTTTTTGGATATGTAGAAATGCGCTCAGGATATTTAACTCTAAGCCATAATGCCGTTGCCGTCACTGTCACTGCGAGTTTCGGACACATACAATGAAACGTTAGAAATTGAGGGTTCTGAGCGGCAGTGAAAAATTTAAGGCATTACGAAACCAAGGATCATACTCGTACGTAATTCACACTCCCCCTCGAAATCTGTGCATGAGGTTCGCTCATTGTTCGCGAGTTAGTGATGGCTGACCTGTGATTGATGTGCGACCGACTTAGCAAGTTCATTCTGACGTAAATTACCAGAGAATTGGTGTGCTTTCGATTCTGGTCTGATGACGTAATCTTGAATTGCGGTTAAAAATAAGCTTAGATGAGACCGAAATATCATTTGAATTGTATTGATTATCCATAATGTTTGTATCCTTAAAACTGCTTTTAAAACAAATTTGTCTTGCGTTAAGAGTAATTTATTAATATTATTTTGTTTTTCCTTTCATTTTCAGGTGAGAGCTTTTTTCTATGTGCAAACAAGGACAACATTAAACAAGCTTCTGTAAGTAATAACAGAATTCAGGGGTTCTTTTGATTAATCATGTATATAGCTTTTACATTGTTACCATGACCTTCCATCTTTGTTCAGATTTTAAATAGAATAAAATATGCATTTAAACAATTTCCCTCCACAAAAACAGCTTAATTGCGAAGAATATTTGCTAAAAAAACAAAACAAAAAACAAAAAACAATCTTGCCATGTACCAATTTGCTCTTTAAGAACAGTGCTGTATCATCTAGAATCTGAGCACCATTGCAATGAATGATTAATATTACGAATAACTCACTACATTAAATCAATTCACTCCTCATGATCCTTCACAATCCAGATTCATTTTTCATACGTAACTCGCGGTACGCTGCTTTTGCTGCATCACAGTGCAAATTCTTATAACATATGGAGACAAGATTTCCGCCTGCAAGTTACAATGGCCTTAATTAAATTAATCCTTACGGATTCCGACAGCCCAAATTGCTCGCGCGAGAAGCGCATGCATCGCTTCCATGAGGTCGCGAGCACCCGATTTATGATTACTCCGATGAAACAATTTAAAATATGACTACTCCGAGAACTCGGATCAAGGAGGTTTAGTGAAAACAACTTTGTTTATCAAATAACAAGCTTAAACGCTTACAAGTGGACCACCCGAAACAGCACACCTACATCAAAGCACCAATATTGCAAGTCATGATGCTAGGTAAACATTCATCGGTCCAACGTCCACGCTCTTCTCGCTCAGTTTACGACTGCAGTTTTCTTTATTTGTTACGAATTTTGCATTTTAATCGATTTAAACTTTGGTCTCAGATGCTCTTAGAAGCATTTTGAAGCACTTGAATTATCTAAAATTAGGATTAGAAGTAACATTTGTTAATTTTTGATACTAAATGCTGAAAATGTAAGGATCGAGCTAATTAGGATTAAAAGTAACACTTATTAATTTTTAATACTAAATGTTGAAAATGTAAGGATCGAGGTAAATTAGTAAAACTAGGATTACCAAAGGTAAAATTGTTCAAAAGGACTCCATGGTTTGATTATCCAAATCATAACATTTGATTAAAGATTCAAATGTTAAGTAAACCGTTATATACACAACAAACACCAAAATTATAAAATACCGGGTATTTACCGTCCCTTAATTTATCATCTTTGAGAATATTCAACGATCGATGGACAAATTTCGAGTATCATTAGTGTAACACAGCAGATAGATCAGCTGCTTTCCGGTGATTCAGCTTTGCGGCCCAGTGATTTCCGGTCTGGCGAACTGATTGACTGTCGCTTATGGCGCTGACCGCACGAGCAGAGAGCCGTCAGCCGCAGCGCACACAACTACGCATGCTTGAAAACACTCTTGTCAGACTGTTTGGAAATTAAAATATTTCCAACTATCACAGTTTCAAAAAATATGTTCAGTACAGACAAGCCATTGGTAATGGGTCAGTTGCGCTGCACACAAAATCGCGTTTTGATGGTTCGAGTTTATAGATTAGCAAAAACAATGAGAGTTCAACCGGCTAGTTCCTATACAGCCTCAATATTGACAGAGTTATGGCCCTTCGAAAATTACGGTGTGACATGGTTGAAATCGAGGCGAAGGAAACCAAGATATGAACCACCGTGTTGGATGACGTCATACGCCATCTTTTTTGTGGGGCGAAATCTCCGTAAATTTGGGAAGTGGAAACTTTATGTTTACGCAGAGTTTATGTTTACCTTATGAAACGCAGAGGGCGCCCAATGAAAGGTTGGAGGGAAGGGATTGAAGCAGAAATGTTAAGGTGCTCAATCCCCCAAGATTTGTGGTTTGAAAGAGAGCAGTGGAGGTTAGGAGTCGTAGAGCGCGAGGGAGTGCTGTAAAGCGACTTATATGTATGTATGTAAACTTTATGTTTGAACAGATCTTGTCATTTTTTACTGTTCTATAAACTGATTTCATCAAATCGAGGCTGTATGATTGGAGCATAACTAACCAGTTGTCACGATGGAGAATGTTTCAGATATTCCTGACGAGGGTATGACATTTTAAAATAATAATCTTATTATAGGTTTGTTCAATAACTTAAAAATTTTAAGTACACAAAAAGGTGTAAAGAAGCACTATCAATATCTTTTCCAATGACAATTCAGTCTAATAAAAACGAGCAAGGACACTGAATAAAACTAATCTCTTACCGGTTGACTTTCCTACCCAGGCGTTAAAGTCTCTCAAGACTTGTTGTAGGGGTGTATTCGCATTTACTTCTGAAAACAATTTATACTATAAGAGTATAGATATCAAAGTTAAGACCTCTGTAACGTTGTAACTTGGCATCATCGTGACACTCGAAGTTATTAATTTGCGCTCATTGGAAGCGGCTAATTCACGTCTCGCGTTGGCAGACGTCTGCGAGGCTTACGTGAACTACTGATTAAAGTGGTACAGTTAGCCTCATCCTCACAGAGTAGTTCCTTGTAGGGGTCTTTTGTCAGAGATTATTGGAAAAAAATACTTGCCATATTCTATCTATAAATATAAATTCAGCTTCTCAAACCTTTAAAGTTTCATACTCATATTTTAAATTCTGTAATTCTCTAAAATTAAGTCTTCTAGCCGCCATAACCAGAGAAGATTTTGAATCAACTGATTTCTCAAAAAAGAGTTTAATTCGGAAATTTCTAACAGCACTGGCGTGGTAAACGTGACATTCGCACGAGAGATCATGAATTAGAGTACACAATTTTTTACTCTGCCTATAGGTTTATTATAGCATGCAATCAAAGTTTCTACTTGTGAGAGGCACGCATTATTTCAGTCACAATTTCGAATGCCAAGTTCTTTTAAGTGCTGAAAATTTTTCATGACTCTTGGAGCGATTTTTTATGTGGCATCTCAGAGAGCGAAAACGCCAAAACGGGACCGGTATCGCAATGAGGCAGTCTCCATCATTTAAGCCGGACGCACGACGATCAGGATTAATAGAGCTTTACCGGCTCAAAGCGAGAGAGCGTGGTAGCACCAAAGCTGTGAACTTTTGCCTCATCTACACTTGTGTTCGGCGATCGATAGATCTTTCGCAGAGAAAGTTGTCGACTTGCTCCGTCCCACCTAGTTCACAGTGGGCCCAGATCGCAGTTTTCCCCACCGTCCTCCTGAAAACAACAGCCAAAAATCCTTCGAAGCCCTTCGGTGTTCTGGGGCTGTATCATTTAACCGTTCCTTAAAGAGCTCATTCTCCTGGGAAGGTGCCGTGTGAATTTTATCTTGACTATAAATAACTTTGATGTAGCATTGTTAAAAGAACAATTGCTACGAATCTGGATCAAAATTTAACTGTTAAATTTTATTAGTAGGTCCTTGCAAGAGATTATAATGGTTTTCCACTACGAAAAATGCAAAACGAAAACGAAAACATATTGCGAACTTTGAAATTTCTAAAAGAGGTCCTCGTCTACCTCAAAGTTTTATGGTCTGGTCCCACCTGATATACTGGTTTATAATTATGTATTAGAATGATTAAATTTGTATCTTGTCTGTTAGTCTATTGGAAATTCCCCTTTAAATGTTTTTGTCGTGGTCAGTTTCAAATAGTAACCTTTGAGGATAACCCCTTAAAAGGAATACTCATTTTAAAAAACTTTCATTAGGCCTGGATACACGCTCAAATTTTCATCAATTTCCGATCAAATGGTGACTGGTGCGCACCATCTACCATCCAATTGCGGCCTGCAAAAATTTGACCGCCATTTTTGTCATCATTTTGATCGGGAATTGACGGAAATTTGAGCGTGTATCCAGGTCTATTATCAGTGGCTGTTGAACAATTTTTATTTGAAGTATGTTGGAAAGGACTTAAAAACTATGAGAATACCTGGATTATTATATAATGCAATAATGCAATTTATCAATGAATCGATGTTTTTCTTTCAATTTTTTTTTGCCCTTGTGCGGCGGGACGTGGACGCGACTAATGTTCGTTACGGACTCGTCGTACGACCATCGACCAGCCCCGGTGCATATCACTCAAGAAGGTACGTATTAAAGCACCAGGAAAAGAGCATATGCCAACGGAGGCGGGGGTGGTGGGGCTAAGGGGGGGGGGAGGGGAGGATCATAGCCACGGGACAAACGGGGTCAGCCCGCGATCTGGAGATGGAGACAAGCAGAGCAAGATCGGCAAGAAGAGTCCCGGCCAGGAGAAAGTAATTACTCCGGACAATAAATATGGACAGTCCATAAAATGGCAATCATCTGTGGGCGACTCCCGTTTGCAGAGAAGAGAAGCGGACAGGGGCATAGAGTAATACTGTCATGTTAAAGAAGAACGCCGTATGAACATTCGATAGTTGCCAAATTTCCTCCGATAAAATGTTTATTTTTGAGAAAAATTTTGAATATTTTTCCTTAGAATTTTCAGAAGTTTTAGATCAAATTACGGACAAAATTATCTGAGAAATTGGTAGACAAATATTCCAAAATTTGCCTGAAAATTAGTGATTTCCCAGGGGAAATTTGGCAACCTTAAGGATCATACGGCGTTTTCCCATAGCGCGGCAGACGCTACACGCTATCCTCATGTCATTCTGTTGTTGTACTACTACCGTGCATTTCCATCGGATCGGTTCCTCTCTCACAATCAGTGCTGGGTTCAGAGACAACATAGATTAACAGCCTATGGAATGTAATCGGGGGAGGCAAAAATTATTGGTGGTGTACGCTTTTTTTTTTGCGTAATGGTGATGATTGATAGGCAACATGTTGAGCATGAAATCAACAAAATTTCGCTTAATGATGATTTATGGATGCCGGGGGCCCGGGGTGCACTGTTAAAAATCGAGGGGTGAAATTTTGTGTCGGAGTCGATATAGCGCCCAAAAAAAACCCGAGCGATATGAATACGAAATGGAATCGGTACCATCAAAACGAATGACAATTGGACCGTGTTAAGCAGGAAGGAACCAAGCCTTGCCTACTTTAATGGGACGATTTGATTTTTCACATGAAAACGGTCGGGCGGATTTTTGTCGTTGCGGATGTTTGTTGTGCAATTTTCAGTGAATTTTCTGCATAGTACGAAGCAAATTCCTTAAAGTTTTTAAAGGAATCCGCACAAACGTTCTCTTGTAAAAAATTAAATTGCCCAGTTAAATTGTGCAATTGCTATTTGGCTCGGTTTCTTTCTGCTGAACGCGGTCTAATTGACACTCCGCAAAAAGAGTAGATTCTGCTCCGTAATAGTGTGAATCACTCCGTAAGAAGAATACATTCCGCTCCGCATTCAAACATCCCTCGGGGTTTTTGGACGTTGTATAGACTCCGGCACAAAATCTCACTGAAACATTTTTGACAGTGTGAGTGCTTGTAAATTAATTTTGGATTGCTAAACCTATTTCCCAACTTTTTGGTCATCAGTTGTTAATAGGCGAATGAAAAAGAAAAGAAAGGGAAAAAATGTCTTATTTTGACCCATAGAACACGCTACTTCTACACGCTATTGGCCACTTAACCCTGACCCACCCTCTAATTGACCGTTTAGTTTGAAAAAGGTAGTGTCTGCACTGTTGTGACAATTATGAATATCTGCTCCCTCTACCCAACGGGGGATTCCAAAATTAACTCCCGCAAAGAGAAGGTGTAGCTAATTAGAGATAGTCGTTTTTAAATACATTGCACTAACACTCAAAGCAGTTTATCGGGAGTGACTGAAACCAATGGGAAGTCAAGGAAAAAAAATAGTACCCAAAGAATTTTTTTATTTATTTTTAAAATACTTTATTAATTTTAAGGTCAAAACCTTAAAGAGGAAAACTTAAGTCAGAGGATTATACCCGGAGGCGTGCTTTATGCCCCTTAAAATAAATTAATGTCTAATATTTCAGAATCCATTACGATAGCACCGCGAAAATTACCGCTCATGTCGTATCCATATAATTTCTATCAATAAAATCGATAATCTAATATGCGTGAGTGCACCTCTCCTTTTGCCTCCTGCGTTGCCAGTCTGTGGACAATGTTTCACGTTACCTCCTTCACTTCTATAAAATATGAGCAGAATTCCTCTCGAAAACCGTTCACATCGCGCAGTCAGTGGCGTGGCGTGCTGTGCGATGTATCGATTGTTATGCCATTTAAACCTATAGAAAAGGATCGATAAACAGGGTGTTCGCAGCGAACACCTCAATAATCGATTAGTCACCACAGGTTTAAATGGCATAACAATCGATATATCGCAAAGCACGCCACGCCACTGCGCGCAGTTCAGATGAAAGGGCTTCCGCACCCACACCCTATGGCTCTCACTCATACCCTGTACCCGTCCCTCCATCGGTGGAATATCCTCGTATGCTGTCGACCTAAGGAAAAACACCGTATGAGCCTACAGATGTTACCACATTTCCTTCAACAAAAATTGACTTCACTGGGAAAATTGTAAATATTTCTCTTCAAAATTTTTGGACAGTTTCGTCCGAAATTCAATCTATCACATCTGATAAGTTAAAGGAAAAGCACGATAACTTTCCTCGAAAAAACATGTTCTGTCAGGGGAAATTTGGCAACTCTCGAATGTTCATACGCCGTTCTTCCTTAGCTAGCACGGCAGTATATGGACATCCCGCGGGATCAAGCGTGCAAATCTGTGCCCCGCCCGCAAAATTGCGGATATCACGACAGTGTTGTCAGATTTTGCTTCATGTCCGTTACGCACGGCCACGGACAGGCTCGAGGAATGGAGTCAGCGTCTTTCGTAGAAATCTGCCAACTCCCGCGAAACCGCCTTTCATCTTAGTTCCTACCTTTTACTAGGTGCTGACCGGTGGCTGCAATCTGTGTATAGCTTATCGCGATTCGCTGAAACTGATTCGAAAGTTGTCGATGAATTTCGAGTGCAACCAGGCCCGTCGCGAAGGGCACAAAAAGTACGTCCTCGCATACTGCCGTGCTAAGAAAAAACATCGCATGAGTCTTCAGACGTTGCCAAGTTTCCACCAATACAAACCGAATTTACTGGGAAATTTTCACGGCAGCCCTAGGTGAAACATGACTGACTCGATCGTATGAGGAGTTGATCATTTTAGGATCTGTTATAGCTCATTAGAAGAAAAACAAATCGCATGCTATTTACTCATGCAGGTTCTAAACACGTCATTAGCTGAGTAGAAGATGAGTGAACACCAAGGGATAGAGAAACTCACAATTTGATGAAAGAAAATGGAGAGAAGATGCTCTGGAAATAAGAAGGAAATTAGCTGGCTACAAAATCCCTCGAATATTAGGAATAAAGAGGAAGTTCCCCGAGCAAGAGTGAAATACCATGTGTGATAGTGGAAATGTTACTCAAAGAAATTTGGCGGCATCACACTTCGTGCACGAGTGCTACTGACCAGATTGAATTCAATTCCAACTCAACCATAAAATTACCGGCCGCTTTAAACTGTTAAGTGATAAAATAATTCAGTCATTACGGGCGCCGAAAATAGCAATAGCCACTTAGATTGCAATTCCTCCATTTTTTCTGTCTCTCTGAGTGATTAGGTTCACTCGGTCTTGGTCATCCCAAAATTTAAAAATTGCTCTTCCCCTTTTTCTACCTAACCTAAAGACCCAGAAATGCAGTTGAGTTGATTGAACCCTCTATGCCTCCACACAGAAGTAATTTCTGATTTGATCATCCACGTTTCCGTCGTATTCTTGTCTTTTACCGCTGTTACGAGGTAAAAGTTGATGTGTTACTAAAAAGTGGTAAAAGAACACAAAGCCAATAAAAAATTAAAATAAGAATGTCCCCCTCTATCAATTCCCCCCCCTCCCCCTTTATTGCAATATCATCGGTCTACACAGCATACTGAGTTCGTATGCAAGTTTTTAAATAAAAAATAATCTTTGTAATTCATCTGTACAGGAATTAATACGTGTATTGGTAGACTTACCATACTTCCATTCTACGATTATGTCATCCTTACCACGATAGATGTTAGACAGAGACAAACAATAGCCCTTCACTAGCCTCTTGCCACCTTTGGTTTTAATCCTTCATACTATGGAACTCTTCTGCAACTAATATGAGCGATATATTTATTTTATCCGAGGTGTTTAGTATTTGATGAGAAGCAACCACACTGAATCTGACTTTGTCTCAATCCCTCTAATGTTTTACTTATTAGAAAAAAAAAACTGAGCAAAAGTTTTGACTCGGAATCTGTTCAATAATTCTACTCAATCCAGAAAAAATTAATAGATAGATTCAAGGCACATTCTTTGGTTGTTCTCAGTTAAGAAAACAAACCTTGAGAGGAAATTAGTCAACGTGAAATGCGGTTAGGTTAATTCTTCTTTTGTGCATTTCGTGGTGGAACGGAATTCAGCAGAGGACCGTCAACTAACTTGCTTCCACATTAAACGAATACTTAGACAAAAAGTTGAACAACAACACAGGTCCTATCGATTTGCTCCTTAAGGAACGGCGCGTTGCTAGCCTCTTGAAAATGTGGCTCAACGAGGACAGGAAAGGATTTGAAAAATTTCCCGGATTCTTGGGACATCAAGGCGCGTGCCGACGTCCATTGTTTCCCGCGTGGTCAAAAACAGAAATAGAGAACATTGAACCATATGAACTGGTTTCTACTCTCTCGCTACCGGACGTCTCCCAAACGTCAAAATTCAACAAAATAACGGTATCACTGTTTGCAGCTCCTTTTGTTTTCGGGAGCCGTGAACTTAAGCGCGCCTGACAGGAAGAATAGGGGGACAAAATTACTCGGAGCTTTCAGCGAGTAAACAGAACGCATAATTGCTAATTATCCGTCGACAATGGTCGCTGCTGCGTCGAATAGTCAATTCGCTTCGACACTAATTACGAACAATAAGAATTCAATACGAACTGCGTTCAGTTAGACTCGACTAGCGACACCTGCTGGGTATTCCTAAGTTGTCGCTCTGTAGACGTCAAGGTGTAACTCAAATTTCAAGTGAGCTTTACAAAGCATGGAGTTTTACGGAGGATAGAGCTCATGTTGAAGCGCAGTTAGCCCTTATGCCTGCAGCGTAGGAAAGTACGGTGTGCCGAAGAAAAATAGGGCTATTAACCTCACGCCGCGCGATTTTGGAAAATGACAATGCTGCCGTACTACGGAAAAACGCCGTATGAGCCTGCAGGCGTTGCCAAATTTTCCTAGACAAATCACTAATTATCAAGAAAATTTGTGAATATTTTTCTTCCAATTTCTCAGGTAATTTTGTTTAATGGAGATGTTGCATGTGTAAGGAATTTGCGATTTGACCATTGATTCATATGTAAAAGTTCGCGAGAAACACGATGGTGCCACTGGTTTTCTCTGAAATCATCTCCCAAGCTCAAAAAAAGCTCTCAAAGTGAGGCCAAAATGGAGGGGATATCCCACGCTATCCTGAGAGTCCACCTCTACATCAACACAAACTCTCCATGCAAAGATAGGGAGCAAATATACTAGCAGGGTTGCCGTGTTTTCAGTTTTAGAGTCACCAAATAAAGTGGCTGTCAATGTATTTGCTCCCTATCTTTGCATGGAGGGTTTGACTTGATGTAGAGGTGGACTCTCAGGATAGCGTGGGATATCCCCTCCATTTTGGCCTCACTTGAGAGCTTTTTTGAGCTTGGGGATGATTTCAGAGAAAACCAGTGGCACCATCGTGTTTCTCGCGAACTTTTACATATGAATCAACGTTCAAATCGCAAATTCCTCACACATGCAACATCTCCATTAATTTGATTCAAAAAGTCTGAAAATGTGTGAAATGTGATTTTATGAGTGAGGGGTTTGAATTCACACGTCAAGAAACATTGAATATCTTAATAAGGAGTCTATTCCAGTAATTTTCGTTGCACAAATCTCGTTCTACGTGAAATTTTGGCCAGGAAACATGTATCAGAGTGCTTAACTTCGTGCCTTGTATAGTGGTCCATTGATATCTTTTGAGGCAGGCCATATCGCCAAGAATTTTGAAGAGAGAGGGCGTTGCGTAGTGCAGTGTTCTCTTCCATACCTTGACCAGAGGCCCAATCTACGTCGTCGACGGCATAATATCGATGTTCCGGGATCGGGATGATTTCGGTCCGTATCGATAGCCCTCCTCTAGAGCACAGCGCAAAGTATAGAGCGACGTAAGGCAAGTTGAATAAGAGGCTCGACGATGCAGCGATGCGCTGAAACCTGATCGCAAAACCGTGCGCTGATGCTGAATCTGGTCCGGACCGGTTGCCGGTTGCGAGGTTGTGACTGCCGGGTCGTTGCAGTATCGCGTCGCCACCTTTGCTAACGGTTACCCTGGCAAGAAACTCGATCTGGGAACCGAGGAACGCCAACCGCGGTATTCTGGCTATTCTCACGAGGCCCGATCAGGATCAAAGCCTTTGCGCGTATACCGTTGCACCGAGGAGGATTTCTGGTCAAGTTAACGAGAATGGGCCCGAGGCTTCGTCCTCATTGTCCGCTGAGGTCCGCACAAGGAAATGCTTAAAAATTAACTGCTTCTCCGTTTTAGAGTCTATTTCACTGGAAAAAAAATCGCTTGGATCCAGAGTCCGGACTCTTAAGAATATTCACAAGAAAAAATACTCTCGATTCAATCTGATTTTTCCTCGAATCGAAGAGCCGAGCCTCTTGATTTAGGCATATTTCCTTTTGATTCAAGCAAATAGTCCAATTGAATCAAGAGTTTTTTTTTTTCCTGTCAATTTTTTAAAGAGTCTAGATTCTAGATCCAAGCTACTTTTTTTTCCAGTGTTAGTTATCTGACAGCAGCAAAATATGTTTGATAATTGCAAGGTGCATCAGAATACAGGGTGATCCGAGGCAATGGCGATTCTTGAAAGTTGGCAACTCTGTTTTTCCTCCATTTAAATGTATGGAAAACAATCGATTCTTACTGCGGCAGCTGTCCTCATCTGAAATCGATATTTTTAATGGATTTAAATGGAGAAAAAACACTATATTCAACTTGCAAGATCGCCATCAGACGGAAGAAGCTTGATCTATGGCCGGATCAAACTGAGACCTATTTCCTTGAAGTTTATTTTGAAAATGAAAAAAAAGGTCAGATTTTAAAAAACCGAAATGAAGATGCGTGGTTTTGCATTTTGGCAACCGATATTTTCTATGCCCCAACATGTCCCCCCCCCCCCAACGTGCTCCACACAAATTGACGTTGAATGTTGCCCGATTAAAAGACATTTCATATAAATAGTTCCTTTCATGAACTTTTGGCAATATTGCGTCCTTTCTCTCCTTCCAGCTGCCAGGATGGTCCTAGCGTATGAGGTGTGAGCCCTGCCGTGAGGGCGCTTCAAGGGAAATAATTATTTACCTCATCCATGGCAGATCCAGTTGGCCGTGCTCTATCCTTCCGCAGATTGCTCGCTCCGTCGCGTCCGTCTTGAAAGGTCAAAAGTTCTGAAAAATAAAACGTAGAACTGGACGCAGTCCGTCGGATACAAATTCCCGCACTGAATTTGAAGCCAGAAACGAACTAAACCTGTTACGGGAGTTGACTTTCATTCTTCCTCTCCAGCTGAGATAGGATCGGACGCAAAAGTCAAGCCCATTGCCAACATGAAGATAGTTTCTTATCTAAGGAACTTTCATTCGAAACATGTTTAATTATTAAAGGTCTCTGTTCTCATCAGATGCGTTCCGTCCTGCTGCTTTTACTTTCAATTTTTAACCGACGAGGGACATTTTTAGATTGTAAATATAATAATTGGCATATGTATCGAATACGCTATTGTATGTCCTCCTGAAAAATAAAACAAAATTGAACGTCAGGAATGTATTTTAAACATTGCTTAGGTGAAAAAACCACCTTTAGACATTTCTCTCCTCATATATAATCTCCCCAAAATTCAAGTCGAAATCCATGTCTCGTGACTCTTCTTTTTGCTCCAGCTGAAATTTGCAACAGACTCGTTGTCATGATCGGTCAGTGTTCTTAAAAATAAATTGAACGTGGGCATGGGTGGAACTAGGAATTTTCTGTGGGGGGGGGGGGGGCACAGAAGGATATAGAACTTGGGCTAAGGGGAGTCTGGGGGGACTCCCCCAGCTGCAGAGGGGGGTCCGGGGAGCCTCCCCCGGAAAATTTTTGAAAATTGGAACGTCTTGAAAGCAATTTAAAGCCATTCTCAATAACAAATTAAATGGAATTAAATATTAAATTTTGCTAACTTGTTTTTAGAAATATCATATCTTACTGTGGAGTTTAATTTAATTCATCTTAATTTAACTCTCATGAGAACAAGTAATGCGCTAAAATGCACGAAAAACCACCGGATATAGTCAAACTACCTCCCACGTTCCATACTCGGAGGAAGCTGCTCTCTTTGCGAGTAATTATCATTTTTCTGACATCATTGATCGATTATATTAGGATTAAGCTCATAATCATTACATTCCATATTCCTTTTACCATAAAGTTAATAGTAGCTTGGGTCCTTGAAATTTTTTGGAAGGGGCCGAGCAGCATTGTGGGGGGCGGGACCCCCTCCGCCCCCCTATTTCCGCCTATGAACGTGGACATTTTGAAACGCCGCAGTGGTGATGCGAATTTTCTGACTTTAGCCATCGCCATGCTTTGAATGCACTTGCGCTACTTGGCCTCGGAGCCTTCCATGACCACTCCTCGTTCGAGTTGATCGAGTGAGAATATCGCTCCCGTGGACAAAATGAACGGTCACTGACGGTTATGGAACCCATACAGAGAAAGCCTCGATCGAACTCCCGCGCTGGCGGGCGTACCGAAAAGCTCGTTTTCACTGCACCGATGAGAATTGTTATAAGGTCGTGCAAATCAGCTTACAGTCGTCATTCCCCTCATTACGACTGTCAGATGTGACGTTAAGTTGGTTTTCGTGACGTGACCCAAGTTCAGCGAAACTCCCCGCCTAAGCGCATCAGAGCGGTCTCTCGCAAGGAGGCCACACAAAGGAATCAACACGAGATCTGTTGCCAGCTACAAGTAATGTTGCTAACATCGGATTTACTCTTAAAGATCACAAATTAATCGATTAGTGTTTTGATAATAGATACATTATAAATAGTGTGTTCTGGGGGCTGGTGGATTGTGTTGGTTACGAGCAACTATAAATGTTTTGAAGTAAGATCTAATGACAAAACGCAATAGCGAATTTCCTTCGGAGAATATGCTAAAAATGTATATTTTATCAACTTCAGGGGGGGGGGACGGGCACCCTGTAATATTACTAATTGCCCGTCTCTTTTTGGAAGAGTTTTAGTTAGCTTATAGTGTTAGCTTTAGTTAGCATTATAAGCTAACTAAAATTATTCTAAAAAGCGACGGGTAACCAGTAATATTACAGCAGATCTCTCTGAGGATTGTGGTGCCTGCGCGGAGGTTTTGGAAATCACCTTGGTTGTCTTATAACCAAACAAAAAAATAATAAATAAACCTCATGCATTTCGGCTTCAGGCGCCACTGTCAGAGGTCGCACAATTTTAAAAACTTCATTTAGTTTATTAAATGCAACGTAATGGGTAGTGAGGAACAAAACGAATGAATGTAATTGTATGTTTAATTTTGTTGGATATTGAGCTCCTTATAAGTATACCTGATGAAATATGTACTTAGACGGCACCTGATTGGTGGGAGTTCTCGGTCCAAGATTTTTCCGTTGTCGAGACCGCGTCGCTAGCTTTTCGTCTTGAGACAATGTGAGTATTTCCTAAGTTTTCATCCCTTCGGAGGGTGAGTTTTTTGCTTTCTCCTATAGTCAAACCCTCTCCGATCGAGCCTCGGAGGCTCGATCTGGCGGCCCTCCGAGGCCCGCTCGGATTGTGACTTAGTGTTCTTTCTGTGTTTTTTATGTTTTTTGTACAGTCCCTGAGCTATTACACCTTCCTTTCACTTACCAAACTAAAAGTTTTCTGGCGGTAGTGGGTGTTAACCTTGGAACTAGGATCATTAGATGGGTGATGCGACAACTCAGCACGTGATTGGATGGGTCGGAAATCGGACGTGCGCCGGATGTGCAGTGCCACTCTCAAAGAACTCGCCTTCCATTGAGCAACTGACGTCACTCCGAGGTCCGCGGACCACGCCTGTCTTCAAACGCCTCACCGTTGAGTCCTCTGGCAAATTTCTTAATAATATGCAAGCCTAGTTTTGCAAGGTCTCTTCGTGATGTTTCATCCTCGGTTTGAAATAGTTGGTAGAATGCGGACTCAAAAACAGTTTGGCTTCTTCATGGATGGGTCGCTATCACGTCATGAAATGGTTTACTTTTCTACCGCTGCGTTTAAGTCTCCGAGCTTCCATGTGTGTTTTTCGACTTTCCAGCTACCGGAAAAGGAAAAGTTTGTTCAGCGGCGTGTCTATCTTGGCCAACTAGACTGGTTCATGGGGGGGGGGGGGGGTGTTACGGTCATAAATTTACACAGGGTAGGGGGAGGGGTAGTCACAAAGAATGAAGATTTTTGGAGAAAATTGTCTAGTGTTGTGGGCTTGATACGTTGCCAGGTCCTTTTCCTCAAAACTTAATTTTTGCACTCACCGCATACTCTCTTCGGTAACATGGATCATAATGACATTTTTCCCCTCATCGTAGCCACCAAGGAGTTGTCGTCAGTGCTACTCCTAGCTACTGGTAACAGCTTCCTTACGCGGACTGTCCTCGCTCACACTTGACTCATTATTCATTTGTTATCGGATCCGAAAACGGTAAGAGTCAATAGGACGTATCTCTGTCAAATGGAACTATGTACATTAAGACATGAGCCCTGAGACCCATAAGAATATATGCATAACAGGGCTCACGTCATAATGCACATGGTTCCGTTTGACAGAAATACGTCCAACAATTCTGCGGGTCGGTAGCGGATCGACGCAACGGTGGCCCTCGAGAATAGTCGCATGGGGAAGGGCCTCAACCTTGCTACGGAGAGTGAAACAGCGGACAGTCCGCGGGTTCGGTCGCATGACCGGACGAAAACTCGGACAATGACCCAATTTGGCACGGAATAATGAGGAGACATCTAGATTCCCTTGAATCGGCTCAATCCATCCCCGAGACACTAATTTTCATCACCGGTCGACGAGAAGTAACGCCAGAAGGTTCTCAGATATATACCGCGAGGCATTCGTGACGCATTGCGTCAGCGGGATCGAAATGAGTGGCACGGTAAACTTGGGTCCGTGACACTAATCGCTAAATAGACAGCGGGTCAGTATTAATAAGAGACAAGCCGAAGATCTATTGTCATACATGACTATGAGACCGATTAGATAGATTATCAACCCGAATGTGCATGTGCACCAAGTGCATAGACTCACTTAATAGTAATACAGCAAATTGCAGTATGCATTTCTCAGAATTTTCTTTTTACTTGCTACTAGTACTTTAAACCCCCTCTAACGTTATTAAATATAAATTAGTGGATTAAATAAGTAACATTCCCAATTTTTTTTTTTCTGGGAAGTTTAGTTATATTATTATTACGCCTGAAAGTCCAGGACTTGAGTTCTTTTCATCCGAACTTTTTTCCGCCGGTGATGCCTTTTTCCATACATACATACATTCATACATATAAGTCGCTTTACAGCACTCCCTCGCGCTCTACGACTCCTAACCTCCACTGCTCTCTTTCAAACCACAAATCTTGGGGCATTGAGCACCTTAACATTTCCGCTTCAATCCCCTACCTCCAACCTTTCATTGGGCGCTCTCTGCGTCTTCTCCCAGGAGGAACCCAATCGAGGACCTTCTTCGGCAACCTGTCTCCTGCCATTCTCTGGACATGACCACACCAAATGAGTTGTTTTGTCATAATGTCATGCACGATGGCACGATGCCTTTTTCCGAATCTGTTAAAATTCGCCTCCATAAGACGCAGCCAATGTGTTACCGTTACCATAGAAAAACAGCTTTTGAGCCTCATCTTTTTCTTTCAATCCTGTACTTGTAATTCGGGTACCGTACTTTTCCCTTTGCTGAGCGCTTCTGTAATACCTACGTATTAGAGCTTTCCCGCTTGTTTTTTATTTTTTTTCATTTTCGCCCAATTGGTATTCAATTCTGCGGAAAAATCACTTGAAAAATAGCCACCGGAGTTTTTGCAAAAGCGGAAACTTTATTCGGCTGGACCACACGGGTTTCCTGTGTCTGGTGCATTCCGATTTCCGAGGCACAGCACGGAGCGTGAAGCGGACAATTGAGTTGGCGTTACGCCCCGCGCGTGCGCTCACTCATCACCCGCTCGAATATGAATGGTCATGCTACGAAATCACCACCGACGATAAATCATTCTTCGTTATCTCAAATTGCACACTCTAAGTGACATTTAATGTCTTCATGCTCGCCGGCTCTTTGCATCTCAGCCGCCCGCGCCGCCTCCTGGAATTCCGCCAGTGCGTTCGGTGGCGCTTCTTCGCGTTGTTCCATCGCTGTCTGTCATCGTCGGCGTGACTGGGGAATATTTCGCGTCTCCAAAGGGAGATGTTCTTGCCAGTACAAACGCTGCGATTCTCTTGATTATCACACAAGGCAGGAGCGTTGCTTGGGTGCACTAGAAAAAAAAAAACACATTGGATCTAGAGTCCAGACCCTTGAAAACATTGACAAGAAAAAGGGCTCTTGATTCAATCAGATTTAAGCTTAAATCGAAAGGAAATCCGCTCGAATTAAGAGGCTTGGTTCTTGATGAAAAAGGGCTCTTGATTCAGTCAGATTTAAGCTTAAATCGAAAGGAAATCCGCTCGAATTAAGAGGCTTGGTTCTTGATTTAAGCTTAAATCTGATTGAATCAAGAGTCTTTTTTCTTATCAATGTTTTCAAGAGTCTGAACTCTAGATCCAATGTGTGTTTTTTTTCCAGTGATGATGCTAACGGCTCATAGGCAGATTCCGACACTTCGAACAAGGGAGGTGGGCGGAGGGGTGGTTTGGATGGCTTTCCTCAGAAAACATTCAATATTTTAAAGAATCTAATGAGCAGTTTGAGTCCATCTCGTCCACCAATTATAATATAAGCGTCCTTTCCTCTCCTTCCGTCGTTCCTTCCCTCTATTTACTTCCCTTCCTCCTCCTCCTTCTTTCGGGCGAACGTCCGGCGCACAGTGGATCGAGTCAATTAGAGAGGTCGGACATGAAATTTTTGACTAAAACTGCAATATTTTGATGTCTATGTTATCACATTTCAGTTCGAGTTTGAAAAATGAGAGCGCTTTTTACACCCTGTAGCGCGGTTTTCGCACTAACAGTGGGTGAGCAAAATCCACTCGAATAATCAAGAAAATAATCACACAATATGTTATCTTTATGGCTGGTCTTCGATTTCGAATCGTTGCTAATGTGGCTATTTTCGATTTTTTTTTCAATCCCAGTTGAAGCAAAAGTCCCGGTGAATGAAGCAATATTTCAAACAATGTCCCATTTTGGCAGCGAAATGCTACATTGAAAAATTCAAACGACACGTTGTTATTTTGCAAACAATACAACAGTCAGAGCTTACATCCTTTAGCTTCATTACGGACGCAAAATGATGACGTATCAAAATTCTTAGGTGGACCGTAAGCTTTACCATAGTTTCTATGGTTTTACGCAGTTTGTCTTTGTTGAAGAGTTATAACCAAGCTGTAAACCCAAGGAAAGAATTCTAAAGCCAATATTATGTCCCAGTCCCAATTATCAATGAACGGGCACAACTCTCTTTAAGTATAGCCATTGAAAAGATTATTTGTTCTCAATCGTACACCATTTGTACTGCTCAGAGAGAAAATTTTAAAAAAAGGGTAACCCTCAGATTTTGTGCACGCTAATTCAAAGATGTACAAATGACCTTTTCTTCCTCTATTTTTTTTATTTTTTTTTATTTATTTTTTATTTTTTAAAGCATAAGGCTATTTCGATCGCATTTAGCAAAAAGGGACCAGCACAATAAAATTACAGTGTTGTAAAAATGTTGCTTCTTCATAATTATCTAAAAAATCTTCCAGAGTAGAAAATTACTTTTGTTTTGTAGGAAAATGTTTCCCATCAAAAAAACTGTCAATTTTAAGGGAAAATAATCGTGTAAATTATTTAATACTGTACGCATATTCAGTCTTTTTAAAAGGAACGAAGAAAATTCACGATTTTGAAAACACTGTAATCAAGCTGGTATTCCTTTTCGCTAAATGCGATCCATTTTGCGTTACTAAGATTTTCAACTATGGAAATTTTTCACTCCGTAGATGCAGTTAACTTGAGCCAAATTTTTTACGAAAGTTTAAGCTGTTAAGCCGTAAGCCGTTAATCATTGTCATTGTGAAAACGAAAGTAAAAACTTTTCCTGAGTATTCTCCGCCAAGTAAAGTTAATTTGTATGCGGTATTAATTAAACGAGCGGCAAAGTCGTAGGATCTCAGGAACGCTCGATGGACACGTGCCGTTTTTCAAATTGGCCATCCAAATGACGTGTGGCGAGTTGACAGCTCCCAGGAACCAACCACTGAGAGTATGTTTGTTTTCTCTCGTGCTCCTCTCGCATGGGTGCGGAGAGAAGCACCCAATGCCATGATAGCGAAGAGAGCAGTAACTGCACGCTGAGATGAACCTTGAGACACATAAAATCATGTGCTAACCATGGCTCGTACAGAAATGCACTTACTCTCTTCGCTATCGCGGCAGAGTAAACGTTTCCCTGTCCATCTGTGGCGTCGCGAGGACTGGTGCACTGCCGTGTTAAGGCAAAACGCCGTATGAACCTTCGTCAGTTGCCAAATTTTATTCGATAAAACTCGGATTTCCAACAAGAAAAAAGAACACATTGAATCTAGAGTCCAGACTCTTAAAAACATCGACAAGAAAAAGTACTCTTGATTCAATCAGAATCTAGCTTAAATCAAGAACCAAGCCTCTTAATTTGAGCGGATTTCGTTTTGATTCAAGCAAAAGTTCGATTGAATCAAGAGTGTTTTTTCTTTTCAATGTTTTCAAGAGTCTGGACTTTAGATCCAATGTGTTTTTTTTTCCAGTGAAGTGAATTTATGAATTGTTTCCTTCCATTTTTTCAGATAATTTTTTTCACAATGGACCACTAGACAAGGTAGTGCCATTAAAGCATTCTGATACATGTTTCATCACTAAAATTTTACGTAGAACACGATTAGCGCAACGAAAATGACCGAAATTAACTCATAATCAATATATTTAATGTTTCTTGACGCGTGAATTCAAACATCCCTCTCTTGAAAACTCAATGGTCTATACGTGCTGAGTCAAATCGCACACTAACAATTACCATGACACTCTCGAATATGAAATTCTAGCAGCCTCAATCGTGACGCTTTGGCTCAGCAGTAGCAAGTTGTTGATAGTTTGAACAACACAGGGTGGGAAATGAACAGTGCTGGATTGAGAGGCCTTCCGAAACCGTTGTAGTACGCGATTGAACTCACGTAGAGTATTGAGTTTCGTGTGATCCGGCAATTCAAATTGCCCTTTCCAATGTTAAATAGAAACGTTAATATCTTAGATAAGAAATAATTTCGGTAATTTTCGATGTAAGAATCGTATTTTACGTGAAATTCTGGTTAAGGTACATGTATCAGAATCCTTAAATTTGTACCTTGTGCATAGTGGTCCACTTTACCTGAAGCTCCTGAAAATTTCAAGGGGAAATAGTCTTAACTTTCCTCAAAAATAATCATTTTACCGGAGAACATTTGGCAACATTCGAATGTCCATTCGTAATTTTTCCTCAGCACGGCAGTGCAGCCCCCGCCTGCATTTATTGCCTCCTGTTGGGAGCATCAGGTTCAAATTCCTCCTCTGACCCGCAGCTTTTACATTCCCATTCGCACAAAGCTCGGGACTTCGCTAATGGAACTTGTACCCAATTTGTAAACGGCCGTAACTAGCACACGCTTCACCACGACGCGCGCGGCCGTACTGCCAGAAGCAACGAGATGAGGAACCGGTTGACACCTCTTTGATCCGCGCACAATGAAACTATTACATTTTACGAGCGGTTAATGGTCCGGGGTCCCCGACGCACATCGGGATCTGAGTTAGGGGAAACTCGCCTCGAGGTGTTTATCGCATTTAGCGCGCCGATAAGACCCATCAACAACGCCTTTGCGACCAGACGCACAGTGAGGAAAAGTAACCGACACAGTGCTCCCATTTACCGGAGCTAATGCCGAATTCCGGAACTTTTGAGGTTTTCCTAAATTTTTCCCGGAACTTTTAAAATTCCCAAAATTTTCCGGATCTTTTGCATTTTCCGGAACTTTTGAAAAAATATAAACAGAATCCCCGGAACTTTTGACGGTCATGAAGAGGGAGAAATTGGAAGTTCCGAATCTCGGAACTTTTGACGACCATGGAATGGGAACCCTGAGCCGACATTTTGTGTTAATGTGGGAAGTAGAACACAAAGTAACCTTAATGTGCGGTTAATTATAATATCGATGGCTAAAGTGCAAAACCACGTATCTCCATTGCAGTGTTTCAGAATTTCCGCTTCTATTTGATTTTTCCGAAAAGAAACAAGCCAACTTTTTAGCTTGACAGTAAGGCAGAATATTCTGAGAACACAGAAGTAAAATCAAGTCAGTTTTCAAGGTATTACGTTGTCTAGTTTTTCAAAGAAATAGTAAGGATGAAAGGAAGTCTGCAACGTCGTAAACAAAGATACTTGGTTTCGTACTGTAGCCATTGATGTCAAACCTGGACCAGTCGCCTATAGTAAAGCTTTCGAATTCTTAAAATGATTTTTCGACGGAAGCCTCATGCATCATGGCGAAGTACCAAAAGAAACCATTTTCAAGAAATAAAATATAGGTAAACAATGGGATTTTGTCCCTTTTTCAGTGAAAGGAAGAACTTCCCCAGCGCACAAGCCAAAAATGCCGCTGTCACTTGAAATTTCCTTTGTGCGTAAATATTCTCGACCATCTCGATCCAATGTGCGATGTACGGACATGTGGCCGTAATTCGTTTTTCGGTTTCGCGCGACAGACAATCTGCCGTGCTAAGGAAAACGCCGCAAGAGCATTCGAATGTTGCCAAATTTCCTCTCAGGTAATATCTATTTTTGAAGAAGGTTATGAATATTTTTCATTGACATTTTCAGACTCTTTAGATCAAATTACGAACGAAATTCTCCAAAAAATCTGAAGAAAAATATTCCACATTTTCCCAGAAATTCGAGACTTGTCGGAGGAAATTTGGCAACGCTTGATGGCTCATACGGTGTTTTTCCTTAGCACGGCAGCAATGCGGCGGTGATTATGCCGATCTCCCGAAATATTTTCATAATTAGCTTGACTTGGATGATGGGAGGGGGCGCGGCCTCGCGGAGAGTGGCTCGCGCCGTGGCTGTGCCGGGAATGCGAACGTGGTTGTTGACGGACGTTGGACGTTGGACGTTCGGCGATGGGGTCCCGTTAGTGCAGCGCTAGAGCAGAGAAGCCCCAATTAAAACACATCGGCAGTGGTCAGTACTGCCGTACTAAGGAAGAGCGGCGTATGAACCTTCAGGCGTTGCAAAATTTCCCCTGATAAAACACAAATTTCCTGGTCAACTTATGAATATTTTTCTTCCAATTTTTCAGATAATTTTGTACGCAATTTCACCTAAAGATTCTGAAAATTTAAAGGAAAAATATTCATAACTTTCCTCAAAAATAAACATTTTATCGGAGGACATTTGGCAAATCTCGGATGATCATACGGCGTTTCTCCGTAGCATGGCAGCGTATGTACGTCGCGCGTTGCGTTTGCGACTTCTTGTCGATCGGTGTCGTGCAATTCGTCGTCCGGCTGGCAAAACGGCGTAACTTCAAATCGAGATGAGCCCGGAAATACGTTAAATTGTACGGATACTAGGGTTCAATACAGAGTGTAGTTATGCCCTTATGTCAGGAGGACGAAGAATCATGGGATTTATCCAGCAAGCGGCAACACGCGTCATATTGAGCACTCTGTTTTGAACATAAGGAACTTTAACCAAAATTACTTTTACTATTAAAATTGTCGCTGCTCAGACGTAAGAACGTATCGAAATTTAGGAATGAGCCCCAGAAAGCATGGGATCTTATGTGAAACAAGGTTCACGTGGAAATTGAGGTACACCCGAAGCTCAAATGGCTCCCACAGCTCCCGGTCAGAGGAGCGACGATATGTGATACCGGTGTATCTTCCACGCTGCTGCAAAATATTCGTAAAGTTGGTCAATACTGATTATTGCAAATTGTTCAGTATTCAAAAAAGTCAATGATTGGAATTTAAAGTCTCCAGATGAGACAGTTGAGAAAGTGGAAAAAAGAGAGAAAAAAGGGAGGAAAGAGGTATACCTAGGGAGCGAGAGGAGAGAATTGGATAATGAGGGTATAAAGGGATGGAAAAGGACAGGAAGGGAGAAAAAGAAGAAGAAGTTCAAAAAAGGTTTAATAAAAGAGGCGACCTTTGTCTTTTGTTTACCCGCAGTATCTATTTTGTTTTTTCCTCACAAAATTCCATGTACTGATTTCCTTCACTAGAAGTTTTAATGGAGGTTAGTTAAGCAAAAACTTCAGAAAGTCATGGCATTTGAATGGAGGTCATGAAAAATGTCGTTCTGGTATCTATGCATGTCACTAGCTCCATCCCAAATATTTTCGAAAGAATACTTTTGTACTCAGAAGTGATAACGTCGTAATGCAGACACTCATCAGGTCTACAAAGACTGCAGATTGTTTGGATAGCTTTTAGTTGAAAATTTCATGCTGATGTATACATGTATATCGAGTGTAAATTTGAGCTCACTGCAATATTGCAAATCAAATTTAGAGCACTAGATCCATGTGTAGGTTTCACGCTCACGCATAGAACACACTATTATGCGAGGTCCAATTTTGAGTTTGAGATAATGATGAGAACAATTCCGAGGGCTTTCAATCTGTCTTTATACAGAATTCATTCCTCCAACATAGTTTGATGCAAAGAAACGCCTCTTGGGTCTTGACTGTTAGGTAATCGGAAACACCCCCTCAGAGGCGCAGACACAATCCGAGTGAGAAAGAAAGCAGGCCAAAAACAGTGATCGCGTTCGCTGCTTCGTCCGCGATGGAATCATCCACGGATCTGATTAGATCGCGATGAAGCGATGATGAGGCTTTTTATTTGGCGCAGTTATGCAATCCCAATCGCCCACCTCTTTCCTAGCGCCTCTACCGCAATACTGCCGTGCTAAGGAAAAACGCCGTATGAGCCTTCAGGCGTTGTCAAATTTCCTTCGATAAAATGTTCATTTTTGAGAAAAGTGATTAATTTTTTTCTTCCAATTTTTCTGATAATTTTGCTCGGAATTCCTCCGAAAAGTCCTGAAAATTTAAAGGAAAAATATTCATAACTTTTCTCAATAATGAGCACTTTATCGAAGGAAACTTGGCAACTCTCGAATGTTCGTACGGCGTTTTACCTTAGCACGGCAGAATAGTAGCCCGATTTTTCTTCCTACTTTAATCTACACCTCCGAATAACTCGAACAAATTGCCTCGCATCGTTGTCAAATAGAAAAAAACCCTTGGTTTCTTTTTCTCTTTTTTTTTTTTATAAAGGGGACCATATGCGAATTTTTGCGAGTGGATTTCGTACTTTCAAGCTCCGTCACGACAAAACGAAATTCCCTCCTGGTGGCGCACAGTGGATTGAGTCAATGGCAGAAGTCGGTTATGAAATTTTTGGCAAAAATTATACAGTTTTACGTTCATTTCTTCAAAATTTTAATTTTAAGGAGTGACTTCATAGGAAATTGCACGAGGAAACCAATGAAACTACTTCTAAAACATCAAAATTTCACATTAATGAAGATATACGCTTTTAAAAGTTTGTAAATCATGTCCGGCCTCTCCCATTGATTTGAACGACTGTGCGGCGCTTCGTCTTTCTTCGTTTCAACGGCTGAATGCAACTATTCGAGCTCTATGGATATCCGTGTTGCATATTTTCAAATTGAAGGCGCTCTGGATTCTCTAGTTTTTCCTTCCACTGCAAATCGCTCGCGGCGCGGCGTGGCGTGCTCGAAATTTGGGGCGAAAAGGCATAACTTTAGGACAACGAATTTTGTCAAGTCTGATTCTGCAGCTTAAACAGAGTCCAAAACATTCAGATATGAGAGCATTTGTGGCAATCGTTGCTTAAAGAATACTAAAGTTTAAATTAAATATGTTTTATAAAAGTTGGCCAAGCTTACTGCAGGTTTATTTTGTCTCTTTGACTCTTGTTTTGTACGAGAACCTGTACTAACAACACTAATTTGTGTGTGATTATCGACAGTGAAATTGCAAAAACGCGTAATTCGGTTTTGACCCTACAGAGGTCTTGTCATCATTTATTTTCTAACTGGAAAAATATTCATAGTCATTCCTCGAAAACCTCTCTGACTTTTCCCCCTGAGTTTCAAGCAGTGCGGTGCTGGTTTGTTTTCCACTAATAAAATAAAAAAGGAGTGGAGATTTTCCTACAAGATACGCGCTTTTGTAGTTTCACCGACGTAATGTTTCGAATCAACGATCTTCTCTCACCTTTGATCTGGCATGTGGTATTGCAAATGAGAAATAATATATATAAAGTCGCTTATAAACGCATACGACACCCAAACGCCACATATGCCTGTCTTCCCAGAGGTTATCAGAGGTTAAATGAGAAATACTTAGATAAAACAAACTTCAGAGGAACTTCTCGACAGGAGTTTATTAACTAGAAAAAGCCGCAGTCATGAGGAAATGATGAAGTTTTTGAGATCCGTTTAACTCGCTCATTCCTCTGTTACATCAAATGCTGTTCCTCTATAATTTATTATGTCATAGCGGATGACATTAACTGGGTACCGAAGAACGCAGTCGACACATTACGAGCCACGAGCCTGACCAACCGCAGGAATTTAAGTCAGAGGATTTTGACTAATAGTTTCTGAACTTTGATGACCTCCGACTGTTGATAACCGCAGATTTGAACAAAATTCTTACTCTCCTTTACGGTCAGACCCTAATGGATCAGGCGCATAAAAAATGTTAACTTAGTCGGTGTTATTTTGAACATATACGGAGAGCGTCCGCATCGTTGTTCAAGAGATATTTTAGCATGTGAAATTTTCTAGACACCTTCACTTGTCAGTGAGCTAGTTCATCGTGGAAATCAGAAATGTTCGAGGGATCAAGAAACTGTTGCCAAGAGATATGTCTAAGGACCACACACAGAGGACCGACTATATTTGAGCGATCCGGCGAAATCCGATGAATTTTTGTTTTTTTAGGTCGACTTAAATCGAATTAATTAGAAGATATTCTTCCTCAGAATTCCGATCTTAAAAATATGAGCGAAACATCATGTTGATTGATAGACTGTTGTTTAATCTGCGTTTACGCGATCAAATAGCTAGAGACGGAAGCAAATGTTTTTTCAACTCATAACTCGATGAGATACTTAGAATGTGGAAAATTCAAGGAATTTTAAAGTTAAATTTTCAATGTAATTTTGGTCCTCCTGTCGTTTACCTGAAGTATTCAAAGTGCCAGATTTTTCTCGCGGTGCTAAACCGTGATGATCTGATACATTTTTTGAGTATATCTGCTACATAGTGAGTAAATTTGGCATTGGTGTGTCAGAGCAGTATCAAAGATGGAGCCTCGTTGCGATTAAAACTGTGACAGGATGAATATGACGTGCCTTTGTTGTAGATTGAGAATCAGGACGAATATCACCACAGCTTCTGCAGCTGACAAATAAAACTAACTCAACCATCGAAAGTTAACTATCCCTTGACGTTAGAATCGCACCTCTTAAATTTAGCCGATGCAATTCGTGTTTTCTCCTTTTGCCTCTAGACTGCCTTTTTAGATATATATCTAAGACAATTGTAACACTAACAGATTGCTGTATTTCATCAGTCAACAAACTAACGATATCCTATTAAGGGTAAATATATGAAATCGTCACAACTCTTTTTTAATGGTTTATACTTATTGGTACTTAAAAGTTGATGAAGATTATCCTAGTTTAACTACGGGTATAAGCGAGGTGCAATGGTACAGCGAGGTACGCAGCTACAAACCGGAGCTAACAATATGTCGCACCTGCTTCCTTATTATTCTTTAATAGCTACAAGAAGAAGAAAGGACAATGCATAATTGCAGTCTCTCATACATTTGCGCGTTTCATTTCTTCATTCCTTTACTTGTTTCATCTTAGCGATCTCTGAAATTATCGAATTATGACATGTCTGTGGTTTTGTAGACCTCTAATTTAGCCGAAATAATTTTAGGTATTTAGTTCTGTCACACAAAATCTTCTGGATATTTTTAAAAAATTCACGTTCGCAAGAAATTTTGTCACAGTCATGCCCGGACTCGTCTTTTACCGTCCCGAGGTAGCAAATATTTTGTGATGGTTCCTAGGTACATCCTCCATAAAATTGCTAAAGAAGTGAAGTCCCAGTAAGTGCAAGATATACTCATTTTTTGTCAAATCCCGCGTGACTATCGCTTTATCAAAAAAAAATCCTGAAGCTCTTTTTTCTCTCCTTTCTCCCTCCCTCAAAATTTGCAGCTTATAAGCAACTGCCTACGTTACTTTTCCGATTAATCCAGGCATTGACACACTGGAGAACAAGGATGGAAATTAAATCTACGTTAACAGCAAAAACAAAAGCAAAAGTTCAGCAAAATTTCTCTTGAGCAGACTCACTATGGTGGAGAAACACTGCAAGTCTGCCATATTGAGGAAAAACGTCGTATGAACCTTCAGGTCGGGATGAACTTCCTTTGATGAAATACCAGTGTGTTGGGAAGTTCATCGATATTTTTCTTATAATTTTTCAGACCGTGTTGTTCACGATTTAAACTAAAATATCCTTAAAATATCTCCCTTATCCTTAAAGTGGCCTCCAGGCCTCCTATGGTGTAGTGGTTGTAGCGCTAGCTGTATGATGGGGAGGTCCCGGGTTCGATTCCCGGCCAGACGACCTAAGTTTGGTGGTCTCAATCAATGGTATCAATGGTTGTCTGCGGGACTGATTCAGTAAGGACGAAGGGGGGATGGGACTAAAGCGTAGGATTAGCCCTTAGATCGGGGGAAAAAAGAAAAGAAAAAAAAAAAAAACTCATAACCTTCTTCCAAAATACTTGTCTTATTCGGGGGAATTTGGCAGCACCCCGATGTTCCCACTGCGTTTTTTTTTCCCCTTGTTACGGCAGAAATGCGCTCAGTTATCGTAATTCGTGAGCCACTTTCCAATCTTATTTCGGCTTCAGCTGTAGTTTGCAAGAGACACGCTTGAAAGCTGGACTAGGGAACGTTTCGGACTTAAATTCGACCATATAAATTCGTCGCCTATCTGACATAAGGGCGGAAGGACATTCTGAAATGAGCCCTACCCTCCATACAACTCAATGCTTCTCCGGGCTCATCTCAATGTGTAGTTACGCCCTTATGTCAGCCAAGCGACGGTAAATGATAATGGTAAAAGCTTTATTCTTTATGAACGTCTGACAACGATGCGTGGGATTCGCGGGCGCCGCGACGGCCAACGACCGGGTTCAGCTGCGCCCCGCGCCGGGCGTCGCGGAGCATAATGAAATCAATTTGGAGATCCGCCGTTTGGTCGCTCGCTCACTCAGGCGAAGACACAGACATTGATGACACACATTCGTCAGTCGTCTCCGTTCATTCCGTCGTCACCTCAGTCTTTCCAGCCCCCCCAGTCCCGCCAGCCCCCCCCCCCAGTCCCACGAGCCCCCTCTCTCCCCAGAACCTCAGCCTCCCCGCATGTCTCCCCCAGATTACACGCAAAACACGTGAGCCCCTTTGAGCTACCGCTCTGTGCTGTACCGTCATGCAAGCCTGGACGAGAACGTGAATATAGTGTGTGCGGAAGTTATGCCTCACACTTCAGTGGTTCAGTTTTTGTGGTTTCAAAGGTGAACCTTTTCACAGTTTCAAACAACGATAAACAATAAACCCGCTAAAAATTACTTCAGACTAAATTTTCGCTAACGGTTGACGTTTTGAATGTCAGTCATGAATGACGTCATGAATGTTGATGATCAGATCTTGGAAAAGTTGCACGACGTTGACGAGCTTTAGTGCTCCCCCCCCCCCCCCCCACTGGAAAAAAAACACATTGGATCTAGAGTCCAGACTCTTGAAAGCATTGACAACCATTTCAACCGATAAGATTACTTCACGCCCCCCATGTCCTCTTTGTCTATCGCTTTGTCTAGCAATTTCAACAATCCTGCAGGACCGCTTTATTTTCACTTTGTCTTCTTTGACTGGCGCTATATCTATCAACTTCAATAATCAGATCGCAGTTTGCACAGAAGCGAAAAACCTTCATTTTCTGCGATCATGATAGTTGGATTATTGCCCCTCAGTCTACAATAACTACTCGTTTCAACCTACTGCCGGCTGATCGTTGAAATTGACAGACAAAGCTATGGACAAAGACGACAAAAGGATATGGTGGGATCCTGTTGGTGGAAGCGCACTGGGAAAAAAAAAAAACACATTGTATCTAGAGTCCAGACTCTTGAAAACATTGACAAGAAAAAATACTCTTGATTCAATCGGATTTTTGCTTGAATCAAAACGAAATCCGCTTACATTAAGAGGCTTGGTTCTTCATTTAAGCTAGATTCTAATTGAATCAATAGTATTTTTTCTTGTCGATGTTTTTAAGAGTCTGGACTCTAGATCCAATGTGTTTTTTTTCCAGTGCAAAGTGTTTTCATAGGGATCTTCACGAAGTAAGAAAGTCTTACTTTTACCCTAATACTCTATTCTCAAAGGAAGACCATTAATTTTTGAACACCCTGTATAAGTGTATACGTGCAGAGAGTCTCTGCGGAATATTTTCCCAAGCCCCATTGAATAGACTCGTATATGTGTCTACGGAACAAAACAGAGGCGAAATGTCCCGAAGACTCCGCATAAAATATTCAAGAAATGACAACGGGTGAGACAGATATTACTTTCAGGGATCTAACGTTACAGCAACATTCATCTCAGTCAATGGTGGATGTTAAAAATCGTGCCGAGCGCTCGGAGGAAGTTCGGCGAAAGTGTTTCCGTCCCCACGAAGCCGTATGCAGATATGCTAATTTTCTTGCCATACACTTATTTTGACGATAAAAACGTACTCGTTTTTTCTCCAAAAATCGATAACTTTCCCCTTGAGAGGCGGAGACAATGTTTAGTTAAGAAAATTTCCGGCAGCTCTCATCGGAAAAATTAGTTTCCTGCCAAAATTCTGAAGCGCGACAACGAAGTCACTTGAATATTCATCCTGTAAAACTTTTCGAATGAATGCGCTTCTTTAACCTCAAAATCTTACCTTCCACTCACCCTCCGCCACATACTGGAGATCCAGTAATGAACTTTCCCCCCGCACTAATAAGTGTTTCATCAACTTGCCCTTTTTCTATTTTTTATTTGCTCTTTTTATGTTTTTCTTCAAATCCTCTAAATTTTACGCTCTTGTTTTTCTAGTATACTACTCTCCTAATTTGTTCCCCCTTTTTTTTAAACTAACACTGGAACCTAACAACAGAGGTGTTAATGGATATAGATGCTAAGGCATTCCTTAAAATTAAACGTACACTGAAAAAAGTTCGGTCACATGAACCGAATTTTTGGTGTTCCATATCATCCCAACTATTCGGTTTTTCAAACTAAACTTCCGGTTCGTGTAACCGAACAATCGGTTCAAATCACCAACCTTTGTTCGTCAGTTCACTTTACCGTTAAATTTCGGTTACGCACCAACCGAAATTTCGGTTTGCCAAACCGGAAAGTTACTTTGACATACTTAATTAGTTGGGATGATATGGAACTTTTGTTCATACGACATAATTTTTTTTTTTCAGTGTAAATTACTACTACTACCATCTAAATTTTCGCTGAAGGGTTTCTTTTGAAAATAAATTGGTAAAATTCTAATTAATTGTGTTTTTTTTTGTCCGTAGGACCAGTGAGTTGGTTGCACTGATGGCTGTTTCCTCGACCCTTTTCTTGTTCCTACACACACGCGAGCTTCACCTGAGGCTCGAGCAAATGCAAGTCAAATTCCAACCAGAAGAAAGTTTTTCATCAGGTGAGTCATTCTTGTATACATATACTTCAAAATATCTTTCATAAGTTCAAGGCACACATTCGGTTATCAGTATTTACACGGAAAGAGTTTTTTTCTCGGTCTTAATTATTTCGATTCATGAATCATAAATTATATTCAGTGTTATTTTATTTCCTGATCGCACGTTCAGCACATACATTTTTGAGGATAATTCGTCTTTGCAAACTGCACTGGCGGCGCATGAATTGATGGTCAACAATAATTAATACACGAAAATTTTATTCTCATGGTCACTCAACAACCAACGTTGACGTATCCACTGAAATTTTAACTGATTACGTTAAGATTTTAAATTTATATTTCGGATTGCAAGTTAATATTCACTTTTGTAAAATTAAAACCAATCCTGTAGCGAATATAAAAGCGCATAGGTTGGTTTTTAGTGGACACCAGTGTTCCCGGGTGCTCCGTGTGCGAGATCCGTACGCTCTACCGCTCTCCGTGTTGCTATTGGCTGAGCGTCATTCTGTGACGTCACGCGTACGGATATTTTAAGATAGGGAAGCGTTTTTCCCATAAGGTTTTTGTCCGTACGCGGTCCGTGTCGGTATAGGGAATGTCCGCGCGGCACGGATAAATCCGTACGCCTGGCATCACTGGTGGACACGCACACACTGCCTGAGCAACAACTTAAAAGTGTAATTATTATTTAAACTCAGGGATTCAGGGTCCCTATGAGGTTTATCTGCAGTGGCAATTTTTGTAAGTTGGCAACACTGTTTTTTCCAAGTAAATGTATGTTAAACAATCGATTCTAGGTGAGGTATTGTGCCTTACATGGAATCGATTTATTCGATGGATTTAAATGGAAATGAACTGTGTTGCCAGGTCCGTGGCCCACTCGATTCTACTTTTCTACCCGAGCGTTGAAGTCTCCTTGCCGGTTTTTTTTTTGTTTGAATTAACATTGCATCGACGGGGTGTTAATGATCGATCATTGATTCCTATTTGAAGCTGTGGTAAATAATCGATTTTTAGGGTATTTGTTGCGAAACACCCTGTTTATCAATCCTTTTCCATATGTTTAAATGGCAGATCAATCGATAAATCGCAAGCACACCACGACTTAGAAATGGACCTTATTTTGCGATAACCGTTATATCTAGCTCATCCACAAAAAAACTATGGGAAATATTAAGGAAGTAGAGGAGAGGGAAGAACGTGAAAAGGAAAAATTGGAGTAGAGGAGGAAGAAGAAAACAATAAGAGACGAAAGAGGAAAATATAAGAGGAAGCTAAAGAAAAAAATGTTCCTATCAATATCATGATGTATGAAATTAAAGGACGAGCCTTTAAAACCGGTTCACCAACCTGCACATGTGAGGTTTGCCGCAGACATTACAAAACTGAAGTAACCCGATAGAGGCCACCACGCTATAGCAACCTAGCTCGAATTGCTACAGTCGTCAGGTCGCCGTCAACGATATTTTGCGGTGAGGTTATCATACAAACTCTGTCTCTTATATTACTCAACCATGTCAAATTTGAGAAAACCGTCTATAGAATTGTGTCTTTTGAAGTAAGACACGATGATCCCCTTTAAAAAACTGACAACCACGTTAGCGTCAACTTTGATGCAACTTCGTGAACATCCGTATTAAATATCCTGTTGCATACGTATTATCCTGTTGCATACGTTGCAAATTACTTCATGCGCTAAGACTAGACATACCGGTATGAGACTGCTCTGTATTTTAACCCTAACAACACAAATATTGATGGACTTAAACGCTTAATTTAAGGTCTCTTGTCGTGTCAAAAGGATCAACTGAAACGAGACTGCAAAAAAATAGAAACGAGGAAGTGGTGCAGACCATAGGCGTGACGCCTCAGCGTCGCTCCGAAACAAGGGTGTATCTCAATTTCCACGTGACCCCTGTTCTCCGCATGACTCTGTGCCCTCCGGGGCTCATGTGCAATTAGAGTTACGCCCTTGCGTCAGAAGAGCGACGTTATTTCAGACCGACCAGCCTCAAAGGTATGGTTTCCAATTAGTTAGTTCTACAGTCCCAGCATAACGAATAACTGCAGCATGTCAAAAGAAGAAACAGAATGTCACTTCCTTGCATGAGCGACGACCATACACGATACGGAACGTGTCCCCGCACAGTGCCTAAGGAAGAGAAATATTTCAGGCACGTCTCTCGGTGTTCTGTTTTCTTGTAATAAGCTCCTTATCACCGTAAAACGCTCGAGATAGTGCCCTCAGTTTTGCAAGTTGATCAGTGAAAAAAAGTAAAATTATTTATAAACTAGTAAAATAGTGTATGGACACTTTGAGTGATCGAAAATGTAAATAAAATATGTATATGAAGCCTGCACAACGCTAGCCTTCTTATCATTGATGCTGCATGTGCTCTTATTTAGGAGGGCTATGAGCGGATCCAAGTAGGGGGCGTACGCGCCCCACCTTCCACCCCGTTTATCCGAAAAAAGGAGGAGGAAAAAGAGAATAAAGAAAGAGAAAGGAACGGAGGAAGGAAGAAAGAAGGAAGCTTGGATTTGACAATTATTCATCACGAAATTGACTCAAAATGCATATTATAGATGCATTACAATTTCGATAATTTTCCGTGGGAAGCCCCCCGAACCCCCCTCCTGCCTCCCGTTCGAGTATGGATCCGCCTATGAGCAGAGCATAATACACTTCCTGTCAATGTACTCTAGGCGAAGAGGAGGCTTTTTTAAAAGGGGTACGGTTCGAAATAGACGATTTTCCTGCCCTTAGCTCCTTCTCGGTCTCATAACTCGCGACCAAAAAATGTCCTCAGCTTGCGGTGATGAGCCACAGGGGCCACAGAGAGTCAGGAGCAATACATCCGTTTTTCATCAAAATAATTAATGGGCTATTTCTGAGATCGGCCCAGACGAAGGAAGCGGGTTGAGAGGGGAGGGATTTTTTAGCCCCCCTACACCAAATCCAAATCCCGAATCCGCAAATAATCAGCCCACAGCGAGCCGACTATTGGAATTTACAGACTAAGCCATAGACAAAGCCATAGACAAATAAGACAAAAGAGATATGGAGGAATTTTATCGGCGGAAGCGGGTGGTTGCAATGGGTTGACGGTCATTTGCACAAGTAATGTGCAAATGCCCACTTTTTTTTTGGTCATTTGCAAAAACAAAAGGAATGGTCATTTTCACAAATTGCACGATGCGGCAACACCGCATGTTAGACGATTGAAAGATAATTTGTGCAAATGTCAATATTTTAAGGAAAACAAAAATTTGTGCAAATGACCTGCAACAGTTGCAATGGACAAAAGAGGCAGGGAATGGGCTAACTAACGGCAAGCAACGAGAGACCCTTATTGTTAGTCTGTCATTTTCTCCCTTAGTCTATAAGAACTACCCATTTCAACCGATAGGATCGCTCCCTACTTCTGATGTCTTCTTCGTCTAACACGTTGTCTATGAATTTCAATAATCAGCCCGGAGCTCGGCGTGTGACGGATCTCGGGTGGATGAACCGGCACGCGCCGCGGCGACCGAAACAACAGCCTCGCCACCGGGTGAGGTCGCCGGTCGCGGCCGCGGCCGCGGCGGGAGCGGGCGCGGGCATGAAACGAGGCACTTTTACTTATTACTCGCGCATGCGCCGAGCGCGCCCGGTGCCCCATGCCCGTTGCGTTTATGACACTCACGTCATCCTCATCCGCGATCTTCCTGTCCGCCGGGCCCGCCTCCCGTTAGAGAGTCGATATATCATTCCAAGCATTCCTATTTCACCGATGCAAATGCGAAACCCCGCGTGATCGCCTCCTAACTACTTCCTCGACCGCTTCTTTCACAGTTATTGAAATCTCCTTCTCGAGAATGGAGAGCCCGTCGCTGACGTTGAGTGCCCTCCAGAGGGGCTAGCACGAGTCGTAATGTGCATGAGAGAATTCAGACGGAAGCGAGCTTATCGTTGAAGTTGATAGACAAAGCTATAGACAAAGAAGACAAAAAGGATATGGAGGATTTTTGCGTATTGGCAGCTTTCACATAGTCATAACTCGCGGTTTTTTTTTTTTTTTTTTTTTTTTTTTTTTTTTTTTTAAATAAGATGCATTCTGCTGTTAAAATTGGAGCAGAGAGTCGTAATGTGCATGAAAGATTTCAGACAGAAGCGAGCTGATTGTTGGAATTGGTAGACAAAGCGATAGACGAAGAAGACAAAAATGATGTGGAGGATTTCTGCGTATTGGCAGCTTTCACATAGTCATAACTCGCGTTTTTTTTTAAAAAAATAAGATACATTCTGCTATTAAAACTGGAGCAGAGAGTTCATTTAAATGAACTTAGTCAAGTCTTCAAGGAGACTCGATTTTGAAAATTCCGGCGTTGCTTCTTTTTTCGGTAACACGGCTTATTGACACTCTCAGTTGATGATACAACTATACGTGCTCTCCGGATGTGCGTGGTGCGTGCACGATGATTTGAAGGCGCCTCGACTTTGTAGCCCTCGCCGTGCAGCAAGCAGTCGCGATGACTTGCCAGTCTTGCTTCGCTAAGGCAAGTCCCTGGTGAGAGATATCTGTAGTCAGTAGTGCAATATTGGCAATGCTTAAAGTTAAAAAATCATATCATCCTCTGAATGATTGTCTAGTTTGCGCAAAGATTCCATCAAAATTAGTTACAGTTAGATCATTAGATTAGATCAGTCCAATTTTTATAAAAACCATTCTGTTTCTAAAATTTGGGTGTCACTGTTCTCTTTTGATAACACGGCAGAGTAAATTGTCTTATTGTTATAGTACTGCGGACTGATCATTATAATTGAAAAAAAGATTATAGCATAAGATTAAACAAATCTATAGATAAAAAGACGACGGGAAAATGAAGCCATCTTATTGGTTGAAACGGATTTGTCAATGAGCTTGTTCAGCAATTCGTAATTCTTGCATTTTTGGAAACTAGAGAGTGCGCAGAGTTCACAGGAATTTTCCCCGATTTTTTTGAGCAATATTAACCCACGAAATACGAGTCCAAAAGTCCGTATTTTGGGCTCCCATTTAAACGCGCGCCGCTTGGCCCATCTCAAAATGGCGCCCATTTTCTCCGTCCGGCGGTGGCCACACTTTTGACCCGGCGTGCCGGCGGGTACCTCTGCATGCCTCTGCCGTGTGTGGGTCGTATAAACAAACGAAGATTGATAACACAAATGATCCGAGCAACTCGAAATCTCTTAATATTAAATAATTTAAATCCATTTTCGACTTCAACCAAGCACTTGGCAATAATATTCATCGTATTTTACAACCAGGAGCCACGGCCTATCGGCTCATTTTAAGGTGCATTCTGAAAATCAGTGTTTACAAGTCCAGTGTCCAAACCCAGACTGACTTTCTTCCTTTACTTTTTTTTGACCATTCTCTTTTCATTTTCGCCTCAAATCAAATGTTTAGCAGTTTCTTTGTCTTGAGTATGTGGTCCTGAATTCATTCAAGAGTTAGAAGTTCACCATTTATTTAGTATTATAGCCTTTTGACCTCTCAAGCTTTACCGATATGATCTCATGTAGTTCGAGGTTTCTTTGGCCCAAACCAAGTGATTACACATCTGATGTGTGTCTTATGGCTCTTCAAATTCGCAGTTTAGAACTAAATCAGAAACTACAGTTACTTAATCCAGTTCTGCTCTCTTGTTCAATGTTTGTCATAAGTGTTTGTTCGTGTCTGTTCTTTATAAGTGACCACTGTAGTGCATATACACAGTTATGCTATCGGTACAGGTATTATTTCTTGTTTTCTACAGTCAGGACTTTCTCTTAAGCGCAATAATTTACCAAAGAAATTCACCTAGTTGCGTAAATAATTTGGTGTATAGATATTCTGTTAATGTCTCCTTGCGGTGATGCAAAGTTTCTGAGATCTGTCATAAGTGGATTTTGCATTTAGACGGTCACTCTTGTCTGATAAAATTACTGCTCTACTTAGCAGCTTCAAATTTATACTTTGATCTCTGATTCATCACTAAATGACACTCGTGCGGTGTCATTTATCTTTAATCAGTTCAAAGCTATTTCGACAATGAATCATCAAAGGTCCGATCGAAGAAGGAATTTTCTTGTGAGTGCTGTGGCTGAACCGACATCACAACTCTACTATTGAAAGCATGAACCAAGACATGATCATTCGTCTGGAAGTGGAAATATTTTGCAACTCATCAGCAGGCCGATTATTGAAGGCTTAGAGCAACCCGACAAGACATCAAATTCCGATATATTGCATGGATAAGATAGGGCTATGTCTTTTCATGTCGGGCTGACATAGTTTCAATAATCGGGCAGCTGGTAGTTTAACAGGTAAGATTTGTAAAGTCACTTAGGTATTACAAGTTACATTCGCATCTCTTGTGGAACAGTTTATGTAATTATGCTTACCTTTGTGGAGATTAATTGATAACAAAGCGAGCATATCAATATCATAGCCTAACTAGAAAACCACTTACGTAGATTCACAAAGTTTCAGACTTTCTGTTTCTCTTCGATTATAAAATCATGCAACGAAATGTTACAAATATCATCCCCAGATAACCTTAACCATGTTCCTGACTTTATCTTATGGGAGGATGTAATTCTATGTCTTTTCAAAATCCTTCCATTCGTCTGTACCTGAGAAATTCAGTAAACCAGCAGACTTTCGGACTTTTAACAAGAATCGTCGGCAACTTTACCATTGAAATGATTCTTAGGTGTTTTTGAACAAAGAGATTTTATTAAAATTTTTGTTGGACAGGTTTGGTTCACCTTGAATTCTTAAATAGAGAGAAAAAAAACATTTTCTTCACTATAGAAAGAAATGAAACTGACCAAGCTGTAGGTAGGTAAGTAGTTTTTGATTACTTCATTCCATGAAATATGATGAGCCTTATTGCTGCAGGAAACACAACATATAGCAGGAATCCTCAAATAAATTTTATGTCTTGTACAATGTCTGTTGATACTTAAGTATATGATGATACCTATGAAGTACAAAATTTCTGAAAAGACACTGGGAATACCAGCAGAGTCATCTCAAAATTTTCTCTCAGGAACAAAACTAAAAATTGTGGAAGTTTCCTAAGAATGCTCTCAAGACAAATTTATGTATTATTCATAGATGAAGTGTAGCCTGCTACATATCATGTCGTATTCCTCTTCAAATATACATGCAGGTGAGTAGATTTTGAAATTTTGAGCGCACAATTTGCTTATGAAAGAAGCGAGCACTACCATGATTTCCACTTACCATTACCACTTCCTGATAAATTTATATGAGTTGATGCTTTTGAAAGTTGAGTTGAGATGTCGGTTCAGCCACAGCACTCACAAGAAAATTCCTTCTTCGATCGGACCTTTGATGATTCATTGTCGAAATAGCTTTGAACTGATTAAAGATAAATGACACCGCACGAGTGTCATTTAGTGATGAATCAGAGATCAAAGTATAAATTTGAAGCTGCTAAGTAGAGCAGTAATTTTATCAGACAAGAGTGACCGTCTAAATGCAAAATCCACTTATGACAGATCTCAGAAACTTTGCATCACCGCAAGGAGACATTAACAGAATATCTATACACCAAATTATTTACGCAACTAGGTGAATTTCTTTGGTAAATTATTGCGCTTAAGAGAAAGTCCTGACTGTAGAAAACAAGAAATAATACCTGTACCGATAGCATAACTGTGTATATGCACTACAGTGGTCACTTATAAAGAACAGACACGAACAAACACTTATGACAAACATTGAACAAGAGAGCAGAACTGGATTAAGTAACTGTAGTTTCTGATTTAGTTCTAAACTGCGAATTTGAAGAGCCATAAGACACACATCAGATGTGTAATCACTTGGTTTGGGCCAAAGAAACCTCGAACTACATGAGATCATATCGGTAAAGCTTGAGAGGTCAAAAGGCTATAATACTAAATAAATGGTGAACTTCTAACTCTTGAATGAATTCAGGACCACATACTCAAGACAAAGAAACTGCTAAACATTTGATTTGAGGCGAAAATGAAAAGAGAATGGTCAAAAAAAAGTAAAGGAAGAAAGTCTAAGTCTGGGTTTGGACACTGGACTTGTAAACACTGATTTTCAGAATGCACCTTAAAATGAGCCGATAGGCCGTGGCTCCTGGTTGTAAAATACGATGAATATTATTGCCAAGTGCTTGGTTGAAGTCGAAAATGGATTTAAATTATTTAATATTAAGAGATTTCGAGTTGCTCGGATCATTTGTGTTATCAATCTTCGTTTGTTTATACGACCCACACACGGCAGAGGCATGCAGAGGTACCCGCCGGCACGCCGGGTCAAAAGTGTGGCCACCGCCGGACGGAGAAAATGGGCGCCATTTTGAGATGGGCCAAGCGGCGCGCGTTTAAATGGGAGCCCAAAATACGGACTTTTGGACTCGTATTTCGTGGGTTAATATTGCTCAAAAAAATCGGGGAAAATTCCTGTGAACTCTGTGCACTCTCTAGTTTCCAAAAATGCAAGAATTACGAATTGCTGAACAAGCTCATTGTAACCACCCGTTTTCATTAAAAGGATCGCTCCATTTTGTCTTTCTCTATAAACTTCAATATCAAGTGCGACTATTCGGAATCATTTCTGACCAAATTTCGCAATTTTCTCATTTCCCACAAGACTTGCAGTCTATGTAAAGATAGATCGTGCATTGATAAGAAGACGGCGACCGAAAGGGTAAAATATTTTTTTATTTATTAATTTTATTTTAACAACTTTGGTACATAGAATCCTTTCAGGTATCGTGCATGTCTATTTATTTTTCAGTGCTAGTCGTAAATGAGAAGTTAACAGTGAAATCTAGTAATATACCTACACTGAAAAAAATAATATGCTGTTTTAGCACCTAGGATGTCAAACATGCGCGTTTGGTGATCCCGAGATGCTGCCTTCACCGCCCCCGCAGTTAACTTTACATCCTGTGAATGCAAATTCAACTACCTGGTCAATCAAGGCAGCATCTTAGGATCACCAGACAAATTTATAACATCGTAGGTGCTGGAACAGTATACCATTTTTTTCAACAACCACAGTGAATCGTAGCAAATGAAAACATCAGGTACACTCCGACAGAGTTACATTAGTTCGGTTCTCCAGTTTTCAAATTCTTAAACTGTGTGGAAATCTTCATTTTGAATGGCCGATCAATTTTTTTTTTTTTTTTTTTTTTTGGCGTCAGGTTTTGCTATGACTTTCAGCTTTAATCGAAGGAGGCAGCTTGATGCAGAGCCCACCCCCAGCCCCAAAAACATTTCAGTATTTTGATGAAAGAGGTGAAAGTTACATCACTTTGCCCCCTCGCTCCTTGGATTTTAACAGACATAACCGTGAAAAGGTACCAGATGTCCCCCTACCCCCAACATTAACTACAAAGAAAGAGAATGATAGACAAAAGAAACACGAGTAAATTAAGAGAAATGGAGATACGAGGGGAAACGAGGGAAGACCCAAAACAGAGCTCCGAATGAGGGTACGTCGTAAATGGGTGAATTTAATCAGCAATAATGCAACGGAAACCACCAACGCACGAGGTGCAAATTTTAAATAATCACAGGAACGTTGCCACATTTACAATTCAATCCTGCTCATTACAAATAAAAACCCCAGCCGAACCTTCGCGGTTTGGCAGCGGAGACCGCGGGGCGCTTTCAAGTTCAGCCCGCACTCCGTCGCTCCTAAAAGAAGTAAGTAAATTCACGATTGAGCCCCATTGCCCATATAACTCCATGTTCCCCAGGGCTCACATGGAAATGCAGATAAGCTATTACAGCGATCAGCCAAGCTGACCCGCGCTAAACCGTGCGAATCCTCTGATCATGGTTGCCAAATCGATGTGCATGTTTGTTGATGAACGGGGGAGAAAGGGATTTTCGACTCTCACTCTGGAGACATTGCCGAGACGGATTTATTGTTTCTCGGACTCCCGCGGCAGTTCGGAGAGTTTCGTTTTAATATCAGCCTCTGACGCCCTGGGAGAGTACTTTCACCGCGGGGTGCCCAGCCTCCCGGGCAGATTTTTGAGACTCCTTGATGCAGTGACATTATGCAGATGTATACTGGCCGATTAAGGAGAAAAGCGAGAAGGAGAAGAAGAAGTCTTCACCCACTTTTGGGTTTGTGAAAAGGTGATTACTGTCTCTAATCTTTCCGTTGCAAAATTACTGAGATGACGGTTTTTGAAAAGTTGAATGGATAGTGTGGACGTATTTATGCTATAAAGAACTACGTGCTACATAGTTCCTTCTAGCATAAGTATGTCCATGTCACCTATTGATTAAGAATATGGACGAATGGAGACCCTCTGCAAGTATTCTAAGAGTGGTGCAAGTTGCTCTTTACTGGCCTCCGACATTTTTCTACAGGCAGCTGTAGACTCTCTGATCCTCCGCTCGGAAAACAAAATTGGTCAAATCCCACTGTTCGGGTCAAATGAAATCTACTTTTGATTTTATACACACGGTTCGTTAATCAAAATTTTAGAGACTCGGTTATAAGAATACCTGAGCATACCGAGAAAATGTATTTGTACATCTCCGATAAAACTAGATTATGGGGCCGCTTTTAATGACCCCATAGCAGGAACCGTATCGAAAAGAGCCTTGTTAAAACAGGGCCAAAATTCGCCCATTTTTATACCCCCGATTTGGCCAACGGGACCTGCGCCAAATTGAAGCTTATGATTTCACAAGTTCCAGGAAAAAATTTCAGCTGGAGTTAATAAGCGGTTTCGCAGATATACAGGAGTGTGAAGAGGGGAGAGGGGGTTGCGCAGTTTCTGCGATAGTTGGCCTTGTCGGCAAGATAAGACAAGACAGCCCTATCTGCGCCGTTCAATACATCGATTTTCGATTTTTTTCGTGGCCATTGTGCCTGTAATCGGGAGAGTATTGCCATCTCAATCCTTTTACTACAGATAAAGTGTGCCGCTCTCTGATTGGTCAGCTATCGTGGAGCCCCAAAGTTGGCTTAATGTAAACAAACCCCAGCCCCTCCGCTCCTAGTTTGGCCCAATGTAAACAAACAATGGCCAAAAAGTTCTACAAAGTTCTAGACGTGATTTTGGGTATGATAGAAATTTTTCATATCCCACTTCTGAATTGAGTTCGGATCGAACTTTGATGAATATTTTTGCCAAAAGTTAAGCTTTGAGTGTGATTAACATTCATTTCTCAATTGATAATACGTATTCCTCTGGGTCGGGTATGTTTACATTGGGTCAACTTTGGAGCTCCACGATAGCCTAAAACTGATGAACCAATCAGAGAGCGGCACAGAGATTGCGATACTCTCCCTGTAGTCGTGGCTAGAGTCCCTTTATACTGAGAGTCAAGACAACACCCCCTCATGGAGTCACAACGGGTATATAAAGATTACAGAAATTGAACGTTTTTCGTAATCTTTGATCGGCCATTCTCAAATTCCTTTCTCCGTTCCTTCTCTCATTCCGTTTGTTCCTTGCCGAACCCTTAATTCCCTGGTCCATTCCAAATTATAATCTTTGCAAACGGTGAAAATGTAATCTTTATTCCCGTTTGTGACACTGCGAAGGCCTAAAATACGGGAACCAATCAGAAATGGATTCACATTGTCTTGACTCTCAGTATAAAGGGACTCTAGTCGTGGCGACATAAACGTCAACAATCAGGCTGCAAATATCGCATTTAACCTTGAATTTCCGTGAAATTCGGCAACTGCGGCTGCGCTGAAGACGAAGGCCGCGGCCGCTGTCAGAATTTTGCGGCACAAGTTCAACTTTCGCCGCTGCAACGCACGCACACGAGCAGCGAGCGAGCCGTGGCAGCCGCTCGCGCGGGGGGAGCAGAGCCGCCTGGGATCAGGGCGAACCGCGACCGGGGCCTGCGCCTGCCCAGATGATCGAGACTGACCCGCGGCGAGTGATGCGAATGCGACAACTTTGTGATTCACCCGACGGCTCTCCTCATTAAATCGCTTTCTGGTTCGACTTTTTTCACGCTCTGACGATCGACTCCACTTTCGGTTTCGGAATCCCAAAAACGCTTGATCGCTGGACACCGATGAGAGGCTCCGTTCTGCACTGCCGTGCAACGTAAAAACGCCGTAAACGCCATTTTTTGGAAACAATGTATCATTATCATAGCACACTGGGGAAAAAAAACACATTGAATCTAGAGTCCAGACTCTTAAAAACATCGACAAGAAGAAATACTCTTGATTCAATCAGATTTAAGCTTAAATCAAGAACCAAGCCTCTTAATTTGAGCGGATTTCCTTTTGATTTAAGCTTAAATCTGATTGAATCAAGATTCCTTTTTCTTGTCAATGTTTTCAAGAGTCTGGACTCTAGATCCAATGTGTTTTTTTTTCCAGTGCAGAATAACTTGTGTAACTTGAGACAATGTTTAATAGAATTCTTTTGCAAATACTATCAAGAACTCAATCTAAAAATTTGAGGTGCATGGTTAAAACGAGTTTTTATTTTATAAAATGTTAAGTTCCAATAAACGCGGGAAAATTTCGATGGATTTACGGCGCTCTTGCTTAGCAAGGCAGTACAGAATTCTTATTTGTTTTTGTTTGTCCTTACATTTTTTGCTTTTATTTCTTCCGTTTGTCCATTGCAACCACCCGCTTCCACCAACAGGATCCCACTATATCCTTTTTGTCGTCTTTTTCCATAGCTTTGTCTATCAATTTTAACGATCAGCCTGCAGTAGGTTGAAACGAGTAGTTATTTTAGACTAAGAGGCAATACTCCAACTAAGAATTCAATCATGATCGCAGAACATGAATGTTTTTCGCTTCTGTGCAAACTGCGATCTGATTATTGAAGTTGATAGACATAGCGCCAGTCAAAGAAGACAAAGTGAAAATAAAGCGGTCCTGCGGGTTGATTGTTGAAATTGCTAGACAAAGCGATAGACAACGAGGACATAGGGAGCGTGAAGTGATCTTATCGATTGAAATGGTTGGTTCCAATAAACTAAGGGAGAAAAATGATGGAGTAACTATAGGGTCTCTCGTGGTTTGCGGTCAGTAAATCTATAACATACCTCCTTTTGTCCATTGTACCACCCGCTTCTACCAATAAGATCTCTCCACATCCTTCTTGTCTCTTCTGTCTGTAGCTTTGTCTATCAATTTCATAATCAGCCCACAGTAGGTTGAAACGGGTAGTCATCAAAAACTAAGTGGCAATAACGCAACTAAGAATTTGAAGAACATGAATCATAGCTCCCAAAATTAATTTCATGGAGGCAATCCCCTCTCTTCTCCCGCAATGGTACTCTTCAGGAGCTTTAAATTGACTCAAAACAGGTGCTTTAATTTTCCCTTACTGTGACGATTTATAACTGTACCATTTTGTAAGACGTCGAAGGTAATGGCTAAACCTCACTTTTATTTCCAAGCAACTTGACTAGAGACAGAGGTCACAAGCTTTCCTTGCCGACTTTAAACATTTCTCATTTTTAAAGGCAGGCACATTCAACTTACAACAGAATGAACTCAATGAGAACTGATTCCTTTCAATTTAATTATGCTACAAATCCGATCCAATCGGCGGTTCAAACTTGAAGCTAACGAAATTTCTGCTCGACCCGATCCAGTTGATGGTACAAAATTACGAAATTTTTGCGGATCCCACCGCGGCTGAACTCGTTCGAACATGGGGAATAATTAAAATCAATCAACAAGCTCGTGACTTCTGTTACCAGTCGGCAGCCGAGTGAAATATGGCCGCTGCGTTTGACGTCCATCGAAACGGGGCAATTAGAAACCGTCTCAAGCTGTCTAAACATTGCAACTTGTTTAAATATTTGCGAAGAAAGAACCCGGCTCGGAGCACCATAAAGAAGTGGAGATGAGCATGACGTCATTCTTTCTCCTCGACTGCACTTTATTTCACGTAACGTATCGTCTCGCTGCGCCGTCCTCACTGACCTTAGACCGGAGACCCTGTCTGCGTTACTTCACTCGCCATGTGCAAGTGCAGTGACCAGGATTGCAACATTTCTTTAAAGCAATTTTCCGAATAAGAACATAAATAAAATTACAAAAAATAAAATAAATGAGGCCAGCCATGGAATGCACTGAAAAAAAAATCTCGGTGTATTTACCAAGAAAAGGGTAAAATTACCAAGAATTCAGGGTTCTATTTGATCTCAGTTTTTTCTTGGTAAAAATACCATTTATGGAATTGGTAATTTTACCGAGAAATCTCGGTAAAATTATTGACATTCTCGGTAATTTTAGTGGACCCCGGTAAAAACGCAAATATTTTTTATCGACTGTGGTAGAATTACCGAGATAAAATGGCAAAGTTACCGGGAGTGGATTACCAATAAAAGTGGTATTCTTACCTGAAAAAAACAGTAAAAATACCGGTTCTTAGGTAAGCTTACCAGTCTGTCTTGGTAAAATTACCAAAAATTAGTAAAAAAAGTGGGATGGTAAAGGTACCAACGGACCTTGGTAAAAACGCCGAGAATTTTTTTTCAGTGTGGGATCTCACGGAGAAAATTTTCAAAGAGAGTCATCATCGTTTAGTTAGATCAGAAATCGCTTTTTGAATTTTCCTCGGGAAACTCTCTTTTTTATCTTAAAGAATAAGTAATTGCAATTAGTTTACTTCAATTCTGCACGAATGGAGAACGTAAAATTATAATTCGGCAATGTTGCACCCTGATTAAAGTCTTTATGCCGAATAAGTTTACGCATCTTTGCAGTGCGATAGAAGCTCCGCCATTGAGATTCTTGATTTTACATGCAATGCTGAACTGAATACTACCAATCTCCCGGCGTAAAATGAAAAAGCGCGTTAACTTATTCGGCTGAAAAATTCGTTGGCTGACGTCTGCGACGTCACAAACCGAGATGGTGGTTTCACACTTGGACCAGCGATGTACTCTGCCGTGCTAAGGAAGAATGTCGTATGAACATTCGAGAGTTGCCAAATTTCCCTTGATAAAACATGTATTTTTGGTGACACTCGTGTATATTTTTCGTTGAAATTTTCGCATATTTTAGATTGAATTGCGTGCAAAGTTTTCTGAAAATTCTGGAAATTTTTTTTCAAAATTTTCCTAATAATATCAGTTTTATTGTAGGAAACTTGGCAACGTCTGAAGGTTCATACCGCGTTCTTCCTTAGCACGGCAGTAACTACTCAGAGGGCTGCGACTTCTTCCGTTTCGCATTTGTGAATGACAGGCCCATTAGAGCTGGGGTCTCCGGGGCTTTTTTCCTCGTTTGGGGGGCTCGAGGAGCATTTTATGGGACGTGCGCGGTCTCGGTCGGGGATCGGACGTGGAGAAAGTCATCAAAAACAATTATCGGGTCAAGACTCGTTTTACGGACGCGAATAAACCCGAGTCCATTGTCCATCCGTTTATTTCGGATTCCGCATTGTTCCGGGCTCAACCTGGGCCTCCGAAAGGTCCAGATCGTGATGTCCGGCGTCGGTCATTCCTACGCATATGACGGATGCAATGTGTGGGCCAAGCTGCCAAATTATACCATGGAGCACATATAGAGTCGTAATGTAAATGGGAGAGCTGGCGCGACGAGTTCCGAGCCCGGTGTGCGCCGAGCTTCGAACACTTTTTCCGATACATTTTCGATCCAAAATGGCGGTGTAAAATATTCAGTAAATCCTATCTTCTTTGTTTACATCGGATGGCCGGGCCCCCGTGTATAGAAAACAATCGATTATGTATAGGAAAAGTGACCCGGCGTCACACACACTGAAAAAAATGAGTTAGCGTCAGATGACTAAAAATGGTTTCTATACACTAACTCAAATTGTGTGATTTGGACACACATGATTTTTGGTTTCTGTACACTAACCACTATTAGTGCTGGAAACTAATTCCGCTACTCTAATTCGCATTCGGTAGGGTTGGGTCAACCTAACCTCAAAACTGAGAGAGGAGAAAACGGCTTAGCGAATGATAACTGGACAATACTTTCAGGAAAAGAAGATTTCTTAAAAGATGAGAGGTAAAAATAAACTGACCGGTTCCAAATGAACGACAGAGGAAAGGAATATCCCATAGGTATGTGCAAGTAGACAGAATTATCCTTTAGAGAGACACACACTCACACATGAAACGGTAGCGAATGTTCACACTGAATAAACATATCTCGTCCGAACACTTGAGATATTCTTTTGAAATTACGGGAGAACACGAACTATAGAAGTAAGCAGTAAGTTCACAGATTTTCGTAAAATATAAACTGAACGCGGAACGCTTTAATCGCAATTTAATACAGAAGATTGACGACTCCAACGAATATCATGCTTGTTTACGTTTTGAATCGAACAGACGATTTCTAACCTTAACAGGTTTATTTATGTTGCTTTCGAACGTTTTCAAGAAAGAGAGGACACTATAAATCATACCGGGAGTATTTACATTGTCAAACGAGCCCGAAATTTCACATTTTAATTGATTTTCACGAGCTGACGCGATTGAGGCTGTTGTACCGACGCCACTTTTTTGAAACTAAATAAATGTAACGGACAATGTGGCAGTTAGCGTTGAGGGCGAATTAGTTTGACCCGAAGGTGAATTTGTCTTACCACAGCGCTAATTTTACAGCTAGTGCTGTTTTCCAATTCTGGTTCGCGCTCTAGTAAAGTGAAGTCAGCGTATGAAGCGAATTGATTGGTGCTTCAGTACAATAAATTAGTTCTGAAGCCTAATTTTGATTCTACTTGGCGAGAACTTACCAAATTAGTTCTCAACGCTAACTACTTTTTTTTCAGTGCAGGAGTTTCGGAATTCGGGACCTGGAAAATGCTTAGAAGTGGCGCCAGCTCTCCCACTTACTATACGACTCAATGAACTCTTTGAACTTCATCGTTTGTCGGGCATTCCTCGTTTAAGAACGTGATTTTTTTTAAGAGAGGAAGAAAATTAGGATCTTCTATATATAGGTGGCCAAAATGCGAAACCACGTACCTACCTCCGTTTGTGAAGTTGCAGACTTCCTATTGCAATTTTCAGAGATGAAATTGTCAAATAATATTAATGGGCTCAATATTTTTTTTTTTTAAAAAAAAAGCTAAACGAAAGTCAACAAGATTCGCAGCAGGATCGGTTGATTATAAAATACTGCACAGAATGTTTGCCTGTACACGAGTAAGTATACAAGTACTTAATCTGATTATCAGACTTTCACTCGAAAATGATTTTCTTAGCTGTTGAAAAAACTCTCAGAGATAAACGAGGCTGAGTGGCGCAATCCTTATGCAATTCTCCCAACTCCACCGAACTTTCTTTGCCGCTTCGTTTCCGATTGGTCGATGTCACGTCACTTCGGCCGAGTAAAAGATATCAGCACGCGCAAATTTATGATGCAAAACAAAGCCGATTCCAGTCCAAGATCTCGTGACTCCATCGTTTCAAATCGGTTTCCATCGTTTAGTTGTGTACCAATCGGAAAGAGACTGATTCAGCCGATTCGTAATGCGATAAATCTCGAAGAAAATTTGCCGCCTTTAAAGCGATTCAATGAAGTTAGAACGACATGCGATAGATAGCATGGATTTGCTCCAAGTTATCAGCTGACTGTTATTCTCATTGAATGTTGAAACCACATTTCTACTGTCACAACACTCAAGAATTTACCAACCGAATTTGATTCAAGAAGGTCGGCAGAAGAAAGACAGATTTTTCCTCTTCTAATTAGAGGAAAAATATCAGATTTGACTAACGGTTCGATACCAGTATAAATGCGATAATTTCTCTCTGAAAACCCCAAGTTGTTTACATAATTTAGTGAGTAAGTAATGTCTTTAGTCTCATGACAACAGAAATTCAGTCTCAAAATTCAATGAGAATGACAGTCAACTGAAAACCATGAACTGATCCATGCAATTTATCGGTAGACGTTCTGACTTGTGATCTTCCAGCCATCAAACCACCAAATATAAAGCGGTCAGTATCAAAACAGTCCATTTACTGGGTGGAATCATCGAATATATCCACATTATTCGAATGACGTAGTCACCGTATCAATCAGTGGCGTGACGTGAATTGCGATGTATCGATTGTTATGCCATTTACACCTATGGAAAAGGATCGATAAACAGGGTATTCGCAGCGAACACCTCAGTAATTGATTCTTTACCATAGATTTAAATGGCATAACAATCGATACATCGCAATTCACATCACGCCACTGGTATCAATCCACCGGAAAGAATGAGTATCCCAGGCGCACGCGGAGAGAAATGTTCCTGAAAACGTTCAATCGATGCGGAAACGATATCAATTTGGACAAGAAGCACAGCCTGCCTAATTCCAAAACTCGTGCTCAAAACCTATTATTATTTGGGATCCAATCTAATACAGCCAGGTCATTTTCAGGTATCATCTGCGCTATGATTCGCGCATTTTAAACGTTCGGATCCAATTCTATTAAATTGATGCGTGATAAAGATACCTCAATATATAGTCTACGCGGAGACTTGAACGCAAAGATAGAAAAATAAGACAATTTGGACAACATTTTGCAGTGAGGATCTACTATTTCTGGTTTATTTTAAAAACAGCATTTGCATCATTCGCTTCCTCCTTCAGACGGGTGCTTTAATGGATGAGCCGGAAATAGTTGCGTTGATTGTTGCGAAAGTTTATCCAGTCCAACTATGTATCAATTTTGATGCCCCACAACTCTCGCAAGACACAAAACAACTTAACATTTCTTTTACAATGCGGTTAACATTTAAAGCAGTAAATCATAAGCCTTCGTGAGTAAAGAAAGGAAGGAGAAAAAAATGAATAAGACGAACAAGAAGAAAAAGAAGAAGACGAAGAAAAGAATAAAAAGAAAAAAGGAGGAAATAAAGAAAATGTGGAGGAAAAGAAGAAGACGAAGAAGTAGTAATTGAAAGTCAAAGAAATAGTCATGGTTATGAATTGGACTGCATTTTGCAATTTGGAACTATAAATTCTGGCTCTTCTGGAAAAATACGTATGTGCACAGAGAAACTAATGGCACATACGTTGTTTTTGAACCGGTCTAGAATTTATAGTTCCAAATTGCAAAATCTAGTCCAATTAATATAGCTGGCGGTTACCAACCAGAGCAAGTAGAGGTCATACTATACATAATCGTTATAACCTTAATAATTTCCGATTAACCTCCGTATTTCAATCGTTCTGCAATAAAAAGAAACACACATCCAAATTTTCAGGGACCATCCAGAAGCGCTTCCTATTTTACAGTTCAACCAATCCATCAAAGAATGACGCCCGAAAAATGTTGAAACGCCACGCCCATGGGCACACACACCATCTCGTCTCGTGCGCGGGACACGTCCAATTTCAACACGCGCGCGCATTCAAAGCGTCCGGCGTTCCTTATGAAAACCCGGCCTCTCGGTCGACTGCACTTGTGCGGTACCGCGCGCGCCTCCGCGTTGCGTCTTGCGTTGCGGCATTTTTTCTCGGTTTTTGAAACGCGAGCAAACGCGCATCCACCTCACGCTCGCGCCTTCGCATTTATTCACATCGCGTTCGCCGTTCATTCATTCGAGCGTCTAGCTAACTGTCTTTTACATCGGCTAACGCCGAGAAAAGCTCCGGCTTTCAATGGGAATGGCATGGGCAACCACTGGCTGGTGGCCGACGTTGTCACTTTGGATACTATCTAAAAGCGTATTTCCGAAAGCCCAAAACTCAGGGGCCCAAAAACGGTTTAGGCAATAGGCTCAAAAATGCATGAACCAAAAGCGCAAAGTTTAAACACAAGCAGTCGTCTAAGGCCTTGTCTCCACGGGCCGTTTCACGGGATTTGTTCCAGGGAAAAATCCCACTTACGAAGTTGGGAAAAATATAGAGTTAATCAATATTTTTCCCAGTACCGAGTTTGGTCCTTGTACCCCTAGGGCCCACTGAGAGAGGAAGAAGAAGTGTAAACGAATTGTGCGATATTTTGTTGATTACTCCATTGTTCATGTTTGTTTAGTTAAAATAATATGTCTAATTGTCAATTGAGTGCAATTATTATTTTAATCCCGGTTAAATACTCGACTTTAACTAATTTATCTTCCCGCGCAAACTAGTCGCAGGACCGTATGAGCCCCGTCCCGTGGAGACGGTAACTGGAAAAAATCCCAGAAGTTTCATTCTTACGATTCGGACTTGGGACAAATCCCATGAAAACGTCCCGTGAAGATAAGGCCTAGAAGCACAAAAGTGGAAAATAGTGTTGGGCCCACACTATTTTGCGGGAAAAGCAAGGCCAACAATTTTCAATTATAGTTAAGATTACATTCCATGGTACGCACAGTTCGGGCTACGTTTAGTGATTTTTTCCTAACCTAACCTTAGGTAAAGCCAGATATTGACCCATTTGATTCCCTCTCTCTTTTTTCACCTCCCTGACGCCCCAAAACCATACAATCATTTGCGTAAATGAGCCACCGTGATCCAAAGCGTAAATTGACGATTTGCGATTTTGGATGCCTTCGGCCACTTTTGTTCAAATAAACTTCAAGCTTTTGACTCTCAAACGTTTTCCAGTCAGTGAATAGATTTGGCAACGTTGGCAAGAATATGATAGTATGAAAAAAATCCGCTCACTTCGGGCTACGAGAAATACGTGCACGTGTTAGAATTCTTGCAGAATGAAAGATTTTTGTTTTGGGTACACACAAAGGTTTCATGATTCATCTGCTCCTGAGTTTGAGCGAATAAAGCAGAATGAGAATTTCGAAAGTTCCCTGATCGAATAAAAAAGAGGTTGGGAAATTCCTTGCGAACTTCGTCGAAAGAGACTTCTTCGAAATGTATCTGTCTGTCATTCATGACGTCCTGGCTGTAAGTCAAAATAAGACGGGGCTATAATAAGTGACGCGAGTGTGAGAAGAGGTTTTCTTAATCGTGTGCTTTCTCTGCATGTCTTCAGGTTGCTTCTTGGACCATTTTTGTTGAACAATCGGCATATATTTCGTTTAATAAAGGTTTTGCGGTAACTCAACGCTTTGATTTTCCAGAGATTCTTTGGAATTTTAGAACAGTTGATATTTGCTCCTACTGCTGAAGATAAGAAAAAAATTGCCGGAACACATATCGATGGCAAGGCCGGATTTAGGGGGTGGCCGGTGGCCACACGGGCTGCGACCCAAGGCGTCAAATTTAAGGGGCGGCAAATTTTGCGATTTTTTAAATGTAGCTATATAGAAAAATCGGATTCAGAAAAAAATACAAACGAGAAAAGGTAACAAAATCTCTCATTTACTAACTAAACTATTCAATTGGAGGGTAATTGCTCGGTCTTTAAGACTACACAAACCGCATTTTGATATCTGCTACCGTTCATCCAAAAAAAAAGAACGTGCAGTACTTTAGGGACAACCTATGTACAATTTCTGGATCAGTTTAAAAACAACGTGTGTACCATTAGTCTTCCTATAGACATATGTGTTTTTATGGATATTCCAGAAATTGCAGTTTCCAATTGCAAAAAGTAGTCCCAATTATTGGCAATCGAAGAGCCCCGTGTCATACTATTCCTATTTTTGTAACTTGGCGTTTAAATCTCCAAAGGTTTCTTATTCTGTTTTTTCTTTTCGAGCTCTCTCACCAGAGAGCATTCAGGGTATTACTCGACTCCCATTTTTGTATCGTGGCGTTTAAGTCACTTAGCTTGTAACATGGAGGCGGATTGTTTGCTACAATACTACACGGCCCATTATTATGAGCGTCACTGTCTCATACATCACGGCAACAAACGAACGACGGGGACATTTCAAATATTGGAATACAAAGATACAAAGATACATTATCATTTTGTGAACTCGTAATCAAACCTGTCAACTCCATCGGTTGGAAATGAATATTTGTCCAGTAAATGAGTTTCTCTGAAACCGTTCGACCTGGACGTCAACAGAACATCAAATTACGACAGAAACATGCGCGCAGATACGATGTTGACCTCCGCAGAACAATGAATGTTCTATAGACGCTGTAATTTTGTCGAATGCACAATAATGAATAAAAAACGCCCTAACTTGTGAAAATTTCGCCAGCTATGATGTGCCAACCAAATTATAGCCCGCGATGGAAGAATGTTAGCTTTTGTTGTTAATTCTTTCGTCTAGTTCTCGCCCGTTTCAATATTGAACTGACAGATCGTGGCGATGACTGATTTCAAAATGGGATAAAACATCAGGATTAGAGCAAAATTCTAAAGAGTTTTTACTGAAAAAGTGGGATTTTTTGGTGTTTAGTTCGTAAGACCATGTGAATAATGAGGGAACATCGGAGGTCATTAATGAAAACATATCAAGGCCTCTTTTCCTCTTTCTTCCGTCAGGACCCCTTGTAGGTCAATCACGCCTTTTACGCTATGTCATCCGCCAACTCAAGGTGATACGGTAACCCTCATGGAAAAACATAAACATGGCTTTAATTTACTCAAAAAGTACAATCCAACCCAGAAAATTACTTTTCAATGGCATCCCAAAAGAAAGGATCAACTGGCAATGAGCTAAAGTTTGGATCTTGGATTGCCTTTACTATTGAAAGGAGGGAGGGGGTTGAGATAGTGTCAGAATTATCTCCAAATAAAAGCCAAAACTGGTCAGAGAGGAAGAAATTAGGGATAGTTTGAGTGAATTTTAGAAATGCCATAAATTTCTTCCATGCCGAGGCACTGGAAACATTTATACAGGATTAAAGGACTAATCCTTTCTCAACACGATAATCTCTTCTCGCTATCTTATGCGGCATTGACTCGTAGCAATTCTAGTTCCTCTGTCCAAGAGTACGCTGATAGACTGATCTAATAGCGACGACCTCACTGCGATATTTTGATTATTGATTTTCCATAGTCCCATCCAAAACAATGGAACCAAATCTCGTTCAAATTCTAATGTGTATAGTTTATTGTGATCGTTGATTACGATATTGACACAAGCAAATTTTAAATCAATTAATGACACATCAAAAATGATAAATTTCAATCGCAAGGAACACTTCAACGCTTTCCACCAGCCTGATATGATGACGACGAGGTTATGTGTATAACTGTGAAACAGCGCTGTAGAACGAATGACGCAGAAAGTTTAAAAAGCGCAGTCCGATTACGTCTTTCCTGTCTTGGCTGTGTGACTCACGCAGCTTTTGAAGCACCACTACAAATAAAACGAATGGAAACAAATGCAGTATGGAAATAGAGCAGGGGGAACGACGCGCGTTGATGACGGCGTAGAGATACAACTATTCGTGCTTGGTGGATGTCCGTGCTGCATCTGAAAAATTGAAGGCGCGATGGCGCGAGGCGTGAAATTTTATTGCTCCTCTTCCTCTGCCGTTGATGAGATGTCACTCAGATTCCGGAGCAAAGTTAAAAGACGAGGCCCGATTATGTCTCTCTTATTTTTGGTTTTGTTACTCACGTAGGCCTAGAAGCACCCCGGTAAATAAAACGATTGAAAACAAATACAATATGAAAATAGAGGAAGGGAAAGGACATGCCTCGATGACGGCGCAGAGATACAACTATTCGTGCTTGGTGGATGCCCGTGTTGCATCTGCAAAATTGAAGGCGCGATGGCGCGAGGCGTGAACTAGCAATGCTCCGATTGCTCCACCGCATGCTGCCAATGAGGTACCGATGACGTAGCCACTAAATCATAGTCTATGGTAAGTTAAGAGCTCGCAATTTGCTGAGCGTTTGATCCAAGACAAAAAGCTGAGGTATTCCTTATTTTCCGCCATCCAAGATCATTGACACCGTCGAATTGGTCACGATCAATATCGATTAATCGGGCGTAGGTTAAGCGCTGCATGAGGCATGACGCGACAGTTCAACGAAACTGGTTCCATTCATCCGCACGCGTCTCCCGGTTGTACTCGACGCTCCGCGGGCGCGAGGAGTACCCCCCCCTCCCCCTCCCTAAGCCCCCTACTCCTGCTTTTTGCTACTTGTGACCTCTATTTCCATCGGAAGACGCGACTCGGCGCGAAATGCGACTTTTTGCCCTGTGCGCTGGATAGTCACGTCACGTGCAGCAAGTTTGCGAAACACGAAGAAAACCCCGTTTCTCGAGCCTTTTGCTTGAATAGTTTAAGGTCACGAAGACCTATTTGCAATACACAGCATTTGAATGGAAGTTCATACTCTATTTCTTCAAATTATATTTCCGGGGCTCACTGACCTGGGGAAGAAGGAATAAAAAAATAAATAAATAATAGACATTAAAAATTGCGTGGATTTGTGGAGTTAACCAGAATTTACCAAAGAGCGTATTTAGTTGCATACTATTTTGTCGTGTTTTAGTTTTTGGCGTTAACCAAAACGACTAAATACTTTGAAACGTTTGGTCTTTTTTTACTTAAATTAAAAAGAAAATATACTCACAAAATTTCAAGTTAGAACTTTGCATACACTTTTCTTGTTTAGAAAAAACATATTTGAGGAAATTCAACGTTGCCAAATGCAGTTAGACTGATTTTGTGGTTGAGTTTGCGTTCAATATCTAACCAAATGCGAAATCATCGCATGCAAAAGAGTGTAAATATTTTGATCTTAATGCTTTCCCATATTATTTTTGTACAATTGGATTTTGGTTCACTACAATCCGGGTGTAAATGATATCTCTTATCTTGTTTTTTTTAAAAAAAGGTGTAAAATTTTGATATCCTTATTATATAGGGCAACCTCTAAAAAGGGTAAAAGGGTTCTCCTCCGTCTTTTCTCTTCTTTTAGGAGTTGGGCACTGGCCAAATTAAGTAATTCACGTCCAAAAAAATTCTCAAATTTTCTAAAGGAATGGTACGTCAACCCCCCGAACGAGAATACACCTTCACCATTCGAGCGGGTAACCGTTAATCAGCTATCTGTGAGTCTGAATATAAAAAGCAGCTCATCTTTGCTCACGACCGTGGTTTCCTGTTTCTTACTCCAGTGACCTATTTCCACGCGTTCTTTTTCTTTCCTTTTTTTCTTAGTCGGACGGCAAAGTGACACTCCTGGTGTCAGAGGCGTCACTGCCTGACGGTATGCCACGGTTGGCGCGGCGAATCCAGAGAGGACTGCTATATGCGTTCGGAATAGATATCAGCCCAAGCACGTTGTTGGAATCTGTCACCCTTGAACACGCAGACTCTCATTCATGGGAATTTATTCCTGGTCACGTTTTGACTTATTTTTTCTCTACTTCTCCAAACAACCCCTTGTATTAACGGGAAAAACATTCAGCCCCCCCCCCCCTTGGAAGCACCCTTGGAAAATTGAGACAAAAGAGAGAGAAAGATAAGAAAAGTTAAAAAGAGATAAAAAAAGATAAAAAAAGATAAAAAAAGATAAAAAGAGATAAAAAAAAGATAACAAAAGAAAAAGAAAAAAAGATAAAACAAGATAAAAAAAGATAAAAACCGTTGATAATGTCTACTAGAGTTGAGTTCAGCTGATGAATAGTGTGCAATAATTTTGCAGTGAATCTTGGACTTCTACATCTACTCCCAATTTGCCATTGTAAAAAATGTGTGCCTCTTTTTGGGTGACCCGAGAGATTTGGTTTAAAAGTAGCCTTAACGAAACCTTACGCTGAGATAATCGTTTTGTTCAGCTTGAGTTCAAAGCTCTTTTTGCGTTGCAAAATTAATTTATTCTATTATTGAAAAATTCTAATATTTTAAAGTCTCTTGCTAAAAAAAAAAAACACTTTCAGTCAATCCAGTTTTATTTTCTGAGGCACAATATTATCAGTTGATGTGATCGTGCATCAGGAAATAAAAAGTTGTTTTTTGCATCCGAGGAACTTCAAAATATCTGAATTTTTTAAGGTATGAAATGTAAACTTTGAAAAGCTGTATCGGCAAAAGAGCTTTAAACTGAAACTAAAACTTTCACTGGAGCTTTTCTTTTAAGCTAAATTTGAACAAAATCCCTGAAATCCTCCAAGAAGGGGCATTTTTTTGATAAGCTCTTTTGATTTGTCCGGAAAAATCTAGCTATTGGTTAATATTTGCAATGAATCGATCATTCTCAGAATGAAGTGGTCCAAAGTTGAAGATCCAGCTTAAGTTTGCGTTCTAGGCTGGGAGGAAACATTGGGAGAACAGCTGACTGCTCGAGAAACTCAGCGTGTGGGAGCCCTCGACTTGTGACAGGCGTTTTCCCGCGTTGAAACTTTCTTCATCACTGAAGACGAATTGCAGCTCATTTGCGGGTAAAAACGATTCCCAGCCGCGCCAGCGATGGCCAAGTAGCGGATGGAACCGAGTCCGGGATGGATTTTTCATTTTTCGTCGTCGGGGGTTATGATCGGGGTTATTGAGTCGGAACCGCTCCTTTCTCTCAAATGCTTATACTCTCTACATGTCCGTGTTGTCAATTCATCGAATCCTCAAAGCTGCGTGAAAGTAGAGGTGCCAGAGCCTCCTTGGCGTGAAGGGGGTGTTTGTCCTAAGGGCTGTATCCATTGTCGTTCCTTAAACAGCTCATTTTCTTACCTCATATCAATGGCCGAAGAGCGGAATCGCACATCTCCATTGCGGTGTTTCAAAATTTCCGCTCCTTTGTTATTTTTCCGAAAAGATACAATCAGGTATCACAGTAGCTCTGCAACGTTGTAAACGGATACACGTTGTTCCGCACTTTGGCCATCCATATGGTTTGCATTGTGATAAATGGATGGTTGAGAAAACTTTGAACATCGCATCATGGATCTAGAGGGGGCATCTCCTCTAAATGTCATATTTTCCAAGGTCTTGTCTGCCAAAATATATTCTGCATGCCCCCCTCCGCCATCGTGTCGTTAAGAGCCTCGGGCCATTCCGTTAAAGCCATTCAAACGCTCTCCAATTTATCCACACATTATACGTAATGTAACCCTAGCACTTTAAACTTCGTGCGCTGTGTGGAACTTGTGGAAGTCATGATGGACAAAGGATATCGAAGATTGTGAGAAGTTCTCTCTTCGTTTCTGATCCACGCCGATGTGCGCGTGGCTTCCCTTGCTTTTCATCGGATCTGACAACGACGGAGGCTGGTGTCTGTTTGTCCTCTGGGCTGCAGCATTGACCTGGCAAATTGCAGCGGAATTTCAGCGACGACGGAGACAGTGGAGCATCTGACTCTGACAGTGAACTGACAATGGGCCGAGAAAATGATAGCTCTTCGTGTCTCGTTTTCAGACTCCGCGACCGCGCACCATGACCATTTCGCACGCGACCCACGACGATTCCGCTCCTGCCCCCTTTCCATGAGGGTGGGGGGGGGGGGGGGGGGGGGGGCTCCACGCCACGACCTCAGCGTTACATTTGAAGCGCCAGACTCAAGCTCATTTTGTCCGGTAGAACGTCGATATTAACCGCGGAGTAAATAAGAACGAAAGTTTGAACGAGGAATCGCGTGGCCAATAACTTTTACTCGTTTTAGAGGAAACAAAGCCACTTCCGATCGTAGAAAATTACGCCTTTATGCACTGGAAAAAATATGATTAAAATGACCTTATTGGTGGAGCTCTGTATGAGCTCTTAATTAATAGTAGCTATAACCAATAATCATGGTGTTTTTTACCATGAATGATAATTGAATTGGCTCGTGCTTTTTATGGTTTCGTGGTTTTCAAGTTCACGTCACGAAGTCGTCAGATTGTGATGCAATTTTGAGCCCTCTTTAAGCACAGAAACAAATCCACCCGTTTAAAGCTTATATTCTTTAGAACTCTAAAGATAATTTTGTTCCGACATCTCAAAACCCGATACTTCAATCCAACCTAGCGTAAATAGCTCGACAGAACTTTTGCCGCCGCTGACGATAAAATTTGTTCTCCAACACCTTGTAGGTCGATCATTGAACCGTTATCCAATGAAATAGATCGATTTATCCCTATCCTAGCAACACTACCTATCAATCAATGTCGATTATCGATTCAATAATCGACCTTGGTACGTTGATCGGTCGTCACCTTTGGTAGAACTGTAAGAGGTCGTGTTGAGTTAGGAGCAGAAGCACCGTTTTATGCTCTGTTAGCTATCCCCAAGATCCGAATCATTTCGATTTGGTGGTTAGATTGACCCACGTCGTGATTCGATAGACTTTCAGTCGTAAGGATAATGGAGCACTTTTTGTTTCCCGCGTTCAAGGTCGTCTCGCGTAATTGCGTCCTGGAAGCAACTGCATCCAAAATTGTATTTCTTTCTTCCCAACCTAACCCCCCCCCTCCTCCTCCGCCCCGCCCGAAATCTCCTTTCTTCTGTATCAATATTCTTTTTCCTCCCCGGGCACAGAATTAGAACTCCACGAACGGAAATCCAAGATCACCGGATGGAGTACTGGGGATGTGCTTATGAGACCGGAAAGGAACAGCATCGAGCCGGATGATTTTCGTTTTTTTTTGTCTCTTCCACGGCGTTTGTCGTCGTTACGTGGTGAGCGCACAATCAGCTGTTCGTCATTCGGCGGATCATCTCAACTCGGAATCTGAGGCGGGTCGGCTCTTCGTGACTTCTTTTCGGCCGTGTCGGGTCTAATTTTTCGACCGTCATTGACAAATCGAGTGCTTTGTTCTTGTCAGAGTACCCTCGTGGACACATTCCGGGCATTAAGGGCCGTGTTTATGGTAGAGTACCTAATTTATGGTAGTTTTTCAGCAGCTCCTTTCCCTTAGAGGCTCCGTATTGACGGTCTACGGATACCTATAAAACTAAAGGAAAGCATACTTCGATTCATGGCACTTTATATTTATACATTTCTTGTTTATATTAATTTTTCAAATAAAAAAATGCTTAACGTCATTTCTTGAAAACTGCCCCATTTTTTTTCTCTACTTGAAGAAATTCTGTTATTTTACGTAATAGGGCTGGTTCGTTCTTCTTTAAATGAAATGAAAGCAAAGATTTTAAAACACCACAAATTGGAGGACAATAAGTGCAGTTTTTGCTATTTTGAGAAATACGTGTTTGACGTTTCAAAATTACATGGCTCCTCATGGCGGGAAGAAAACTCAATGTGATTTTTTGATGCTTAAAAATTGGAATTTGGGAGCAAATTTTTCCCAGAATATGCATTAAAACTAGTTTTACTTGAAATCATTAATATCTCAATTTCTTCGAAAACTTCACTAACGCGCCTGTCCTCGAAGCCTCTCAAGTGAGGTACGCGTTCCAGCAGTTTGATGGTAAATTCAGTTTAATTGTGACTAAAGGAATTTAAGAGATTTTTAACATAAAATCACACTAAATGGTAACGAATCTCGAGGAAAATTCAACTGTACAACTTTAGAAATAGACTTTTGCAAGGAAGGCCAATGCTTTGCTTCTAAAAAAAAATTAAAATACAGAAGAAAAAAAATTGCTGATCTTGTAAATATTAAGGTAGGCTTGTAATTGTATCTACCTTAAAGTTTGCCAAATCATGGGTTTGGCAACGCTGCTTCTATATTTGGAACTGTTAGAGTGAACGTCTGGACTAGAGTTATAGTAGAGCAAGATGACAAGTCCATCTACAGCTGGTTTATACTGGCAGAAAGAAGATCTAGACCGACGATAATAACATGTCATGATCCAAGATATGAAAATACATACAAGTTGTGTGTTCCACAAGCAAAATGTCAGGTCATTGTCGTTGTATCTATATTTGGAGGAAACTCCCATTTCATAGGGGAACTAACGTTACAAAATTAAATTTCATGTAAAAGTTTATACTTAACGAAATATTTGTCATTAACGTCCCAGCTAACTCGAGAAAAAATGGCATTGTCGTAGTGAGATCTCCACACTGGATCAAGTGATACATTATGGCAAATAGTATCGTACTGATTGCATTTTATATACATGATCGAGTCTTTAAAGTACATCTCTTTCTGGTTCGCAACTGTTATAAGAGGAATTTTCTCTGCTGGAGCGGAAAACAAAGGCGATTCTTGCAAGTTGGCAACTTTGTTTTTTCTCCATTTAAATGTATGTTAAACAATCGATTCTAGATGAGGCAGCCTGCCTCACTTAGGATCTATATATTTAATGGATTTAAACGGATTATTCACTGTGTTGCCAACTTGCAAGAATCGCCCCTGTGTTCACTGGTTGATTGCTGAAGATTGGAAAGATAAATGTATTAATTTTCGTATTTTGTGTGTTTCAGATGAGAAAAACGGGGTTGGCACGATGATGCGACAATTAAAAACTAGTGTTGATGTGAGTATATAATATAATTATTTTTAAAATATATGGAGTCACACAATAAATAAAGATTGAGTTTCCAAGGATAGGAGGATTTTTTCTGGATGAGGAGAAGGAAGCTGACACAATCATACAGATAACCAAAAACCTTCACGCCGATTTGATTGGATATTTTTAACATTCTAAAAAATGAGGAATGAATAGTTTTTCCAATTCCAAACCTATCGTGGTGCTGCTCAACGCTCAATTTTATTTTATGTATTTTTTCATTGCCTCCTTTCCCCGCAATGCATACAAGTATTACCCGAGCATGATATCAATTCGAGTTGCACACACGCAATATCTTGGAGACTTGAACGCGACGAAGGAAAAACAACTGTTAATTAGCAGATAAGACTTACACCGAGAAATGTGAAGTGATGTGTAACTGTAATACTATTCCAAACAATGCAAGAATCTCTGGATTTGTCTTCTTCTTCTTCTTTCCAACGATGGTGACTAAAACCCATATGTATGAATATATCTTTCACGAGAAAACGGTTACCATCCGGTATGTTCTCAACTACATGTGACACACTGTATTCATTTTTCCTGTGCTGTCGTATAATGTAATTGTAGTATGCATGCATACTTGACAAACGAAGGAAAGTCTAAACTCCAGGCTAGTGGGAAATTTGCGAGTAATTACACGCACGAATGAATTGTCACTTGTATAATTTTAAGATGTGGCATTTTCCCACTGTCTACGTTGACCGAAGGCGAATGGGTGTATAATCTGCAAGTCCAGCCGACAAATAAGGTCATAGTGACAAACCTCACGTTACGACCTCCGAGTCATGGTTCATCACGTATAAAGGTATATCTAACCATCGCTAATCCTTAATTTGTTCTCAATATAAAGTGATTCAGGGCGCTAAAAATAATTTTAAGGGTACCAGTCTTTAGAACCTACACAGAAAAAATTGAAAATTGATGTGCTTCAGAGTATTTTCAATATGAGAAATGAGTCATCTTAGACCCCAAACCTGAGTTGGTCCGATCATAAAAAAGATTTAAAGACTCCCATTCGAGTCAAATTCGTATTTAATTGTAATATCGAAGAAAGTCTGGATCAAATATTTTTGCAGTGGGTGGAATAAAGGGACGAGGGGCATTTACTAGAAAACTCTTAAGATTGACATGAATGGTTGGACATTAACATATCAGTAGAAATAACCAAGTGCCGAGATGATAATTAATTATGACCAGTCTAGGGGCTTGTGGCCGCTACGCGGCCGCCAATCACTGATAAAAAACTACACATGAAAAATCGTAGCACGTTCGTTCCGTTTTCTTTGTATTATACCAAAATTAATTTTATGCGATTTAAGTTTCAGAATAGCTGCATCGTTTCAACATCATTCGAGTTTCTGAATAGTTGCAATTATGATACACATTTATCATTTAATTAGGGTAAAAATCGGGCAGAGACCGTTAAGAAAAATGACCCGTGGATCTAGTTTTGCGACGATTTTAGCATCGCGCTAGCCATAAAAGGGAGCTCGGTCGAGTGTCGAGTCATCTTCACAGTGTGATGCGTCTTCAATCCAGCTGGCGGCAATATACCGATACCCGTAGTCGGATAGTTACCGCAAATAACTCTTGCATTGCATTTGGTGCAATGCGAGAAGTATTCATGTATAGTCTTGTAGGCGCTAACATGCGCTCGACGCCGACCGCACTGTTTGGCGCAATGCATGAAGTATTCCTGCAGGCTTGCAGGCGCTGATATGAGTTTGACGCCGACCGCAACGTGTTTCGGGCGATTATTCGAACTCGAGTTAGGACACTCACGTCATCGAACAATGGGGCTCAAAAGGCCCATGTTGTGTTTTGACGCCGTATGAGCATCCTAACGTTGCCTCGTTTCTCCCGATAAAATATTTTCTCTGCGGAAAGTTAGGAAAGTTCTGTACGTTCGATTTTTTAGATTGAATGGATCACTAAACAAGGTACGAATTTAAGCACTCTGTTCACCAAAAGTTCACGTAGAACACGATTCACGCAACGAAAACTACTTCTGAAATCAACTTCTAGCTAAGATATTAACGATTTTATTGTCCATTGGGTACGGGAACTTTGAATTGCCCGATGATAGGAAAAAAAAAAACCATCCGCGAGTCGAATTGCGCACTATCAACGGTTTTAGCAGACTACTCAGTCGAGCATTGTTTTTTTCCCACACTGTGTTGATGAAAGTGTGTACACTTTGAGCTGAGCGTCAAGATTGATTAACCCATACAAGGGTTCAAAATTAATATTGGTTAAATTGCCAAAAACAAATGACGTCATTTGTATAATCTGAGTTCCATTTAGCTTAAGTAAATATTTCGCTTAGGAGTTGATTTTCGAACTTTGCATTTTTTGATGTGTTTTCTGCTTGAAATTTTGAAGAAAAACAATATATAGGTATGACCTTCATTTTAGTTCAGATTCGGCTCTCTGGTATGCCTCCTAGATATAGACTGTAGTACAGGGGACCAAAAAAGAGCAAAATAAATTATTAAAAAACTTCAATTAATGAGCTTGCTTGCATTGATCAGACACTCTCATCACCTGCGAGTTGAAATCATTTCGGGAGGTGAACTTGAAAATACTCCCATCAATTCCACGTGCGTGATAATGAACATAATAATAGCCCTGGCCGCTCTCTTGAATGAAATTTCACCTTGCAATGATCAGTTTTCCTCGACGGGCGCTCTTTCTTTGTTATCATGCGAATCACACATTTCAGGTGTATCCTTTTGGATCAGTCTCGTCGAGCCAACGGACAATATCCGAACATCCGTTTGCAAAAATTGTTGGCATGGTAAGTGCGCCCGGCTCGCCGATAAATTTGGCAGCTGAAATTATCCGCGGACAATTCGTAATTACAGCTTGCTAAAATTCGTTTGACACCTTCGCTCGAGGTCGCTGTTTTTGCCAATTCGCCCATTAACGGGGACTCTTGCAAGTTGACAGCACTGCACTCCATTATAATGTATGTGCAACAATTGATTTTAGTTGAGTCTCTTCATACCCAGAGTTACGACATCTCAATTCTGGTCGGGCTTGGTTGGGCTGAAAGAGACCTTAAAAAAATCCAATTCTGATTGGTTCTCGCTCATGGAGTCACAAAAGAGATGGCACCAAGATGGCGGTGCCTTGAATACTTTCCATTACTTTTGTTTACACAAAAGTAATGGAAACATAACTTAATTGTGATTTACCAAGAGTAAATTGTTATTTTCATCGCATCAAAATGAAAATAGATCAAGAAATTATCAACAAATCAATCTCATTTTATTTTATTGCAATTTCTTTGGTTAGGTTTTGATCAGTTTTGTTTCCCATTGAATCGATATTTATCTTTGATTGAAACAAAGCGAAAACAGTGTTGCCCACGTTCAAGATTGTCACTGATATTGTCACCAATTTATTGTCAGCGTCAAAAAGGGCAAGCTGAATCATTACAGCCCCATTAGCGGGAAACCCCGCGTACCAATTTCTAGTCAGTTTATGTATAATCAGAAATGATATACGTAGAAAATATATAATCAATATTCAGAATTAATAAAAGTCAAACACTTTGGTAAATTGTATTCTTCGATGGTTACAACCTACATATTTTTAGGAGTTTAGTTTGAATCATCAAAATTTTTTTATCTTTACATTAAAAATATAGAGTTTCATATAAGCTGTAATGATTTTATTCTAAGATTTCAAGTTATTTTAATTTCTTCAACATTGTACTTCATCATATTAAGGTGCTTCATATTAAGGTGCTATGTTGTGCTTCTTGATATCGAGGTTTTAAAGTTTCACTTTTTTAATCCATATTAATTTATTGTAATTAGTATTATTGAAATACTTTTATTTTATTAATGGTTTGTGCTTTGGTTGTGGAATTGTTAAATATTACGACGAGGAGACCTTGAGAATGACTGCTCTATTAAAGAATATTGAGCATTTCGTACATTTGACCTATTTTGATCTCGACATTTGTATTCTGTTGCAGATGGAAGAATTAGATGTAAATGCATTAAATAACACGAGGAAATCACCGAAAGATATCCTCTTCTTCAACAGGGTACCCAAAGTTGGTAGTCAGACGTTCATGGAAATGCTGAGGCGACTGTCAGCGAGAAACAAGTTTGATTTTCACCGAGACCATATTCAAAGGGTCGAAACCATCCGAATAGGTGTCAGAGAACAGGTAATTGGGTTTATAATTATAAGAATCACGACGCTAGCTTTCGTAAGATAAAGTTTCAGACCTCAAGAGAGGAGCAGTGTTCAGGCTACCATGAATAAGTTCCTCCTGTTTGTTTTTTCCCCATCGAGTTAGCAGATTTTCGTTTCTCTTTATTCAAGGGTTTAATGAAGATTTTTCAGAATATGGTGTGCTTTTTCGCTACTAGCCCATAAACTTCTATGCATTGTAAAAAAAGGCGAGAATTCGAATAAAATCAGTATTTATTTGCGTAAAATTAATTTTTATTTATTTATTTATTTATCTATCTATTTTTTTAAAGAAAACTTACTTTGCTTGATTAAAGTTGATGTAGGGATGAAGTAAACCTAACGCGATGGTAAATTTTTATTGGAATCATTTTCTCTGATTTTATCGCAAAAAAATCATTTTGGATACTTCTTCACTTACTCTCTTTCCATCTGAAAAAGCTGCGTTAAAATTCGATAGTATCCAAAATTGTTTTCATATTGTGAGGCATATTTTGGAGGTACCTTTTGCTTCATATCAAAAAGTTCATCAGAATTATTGAAGTGTTACGGAATTTACATCGGCAGAAATTTTTAACTAGTCGGTAAATTTTCATTAATCCCAATTCATCCAAGGGGCTCGTTGAAACGCAACACCTGCGCTGGATGCTTAACTGAAATCTCACTCGCAAAGAATGTCGGTCTTTTCAATTTCATTTTTAAGACGTTTTCGGATTCACCGCATGAAATACTCGACAAACTGAAATGTCAATATTCAAAAATGGTAATGGACGCCATACTGAAGCTCATTTCACAATCTCACCCGAGAAATTTGAACTTTTAGGTATTTGAGAGGATTTATTCAATTCCTCGCTAGCTTTCTGTCTGCCTCTCTCTACGTCTCCTTCATCTTTTTCGCGACTTCTCCTCAACATTAGGAGGAGAATCATCGATTTCATTCAATGACATATATTTTTATAATTTTGTGTGGGCATCACCTAATGCTTAATGAATAAAATTTGTAACTTATGATTTTTACCAAGAAAGTAACTGTACTTGCATCATAACTATTGCCATAGCTACGAATGGGGGGGGGGGGGGCTCCGGGGGATCTGCCCCCCCCCGGAATTTTGTGATCGTATGTAGTCACTTAATGCCAGTAGACCCCCGTGGAGGGTGAATTGGTCATTAGTTCTCCGTAAAAAAATTGTCTAGCTACGCTCATGTACGATTGTATCTTTTACAAGATTTGCAGTCTTGGTATTTTTGTAACTAATTATTTTATTTTTTTGGAGCTCATTTAAAAATTAGAGATTTTTATTTAAAAATGTTCTTTATTTCTTTCAATTTTTGTGTTTTCTTTTAATTTAATTACTTTTTTAAATTTCTTTTTTCTTTATTTGATACAAAGTAAGAAAAATTTCAGATTCATTTTTTTGTATGTTTTTACAGTATGATTTGTCACGTATGATTGATACTTTTTCGCCGCCAGCCGTATACGTCAAGCACATTTGTTTCGTCAATTTCACAAGGTCTGAATTTTAATTTTGTTTTTTAACCTGTCATAATATTTTCATGATAACATATTATTAAATAATCTTCCAAATTCCAATCTGAATTGATCTCGTGCATTAAGTAGATTTCTACTTATTCTATAGCAAAGAAAAACGGAGGACTCTATGTCATTGGTGACAGAGGTTTTTTTATTAAAGTTAGTCATTAGACACTTACTTCCAGTTATTTGGAGGCAAGCAGAATCAGTATAGACTTATTTTGCAAACAAGGTATTTTTAACAAATAGAGCCGTAATCACACCCTTAAAAAGTCAACAGAAGTTCTATGAGAGGACCACGATTCAATGTATTTTTCGGGAGTAGGGGGCAACAGCTGGATTACATTTTGCAATTTGGAACTTTAAATTCTAGCCCGGTTTAAAAACAACGTATGTGCCATTAGTTTTGCTACGCACATAAGTGTTTTTCTAGAGGAGTCAGAATTTATAGGTCCAAATTGCAAAATGCAGTCCAGTTCAAGAATCCTCCATCATGGAGCCCCTCAAAGATGCCTCCTCGGCATATGGTAAGCCCGCGTCGATTACAAATCGATTACTCTCGGATCACAGATAACGCAATATGCTCTTCAGCCACCCAAAACATTCATTCATTTCCCAACAAAAAAAAAAAAAAAAAAAAAAAAAAAAAAAAAAAAAACCCGCAATAAAGATCCGAAGGTCGAATTCTCACGGCTTATCGTTAAGTAATCCGCTCAAAATCGGGACGCTTAAAAGTGCATTTGGACGTATTTAAATGAAAAGGAACGATATCCGTTGCAACATGGGCCTTGTTATGCATGTAAACTTATAGGTTCCAGGACCCAAGTCAAAATCGAGTCGGTTCCTTCGGATTTAAGTACGTTCGTTTGGAGTATCAAAGACGATGGCGACACTCACAAAACTGAAGCGACGCTCCTGTCGCGCTGATGCGACTCGCCCGTGATTTCGGCGTACACCCCCCCCCCCCCGTTCCGAGCCCCCCCCCCCTTTCACCGAGGGGGACCGTCAATTAAATCGCATTGCCGAGAAATAGCCGGACTCCCAACGTGTTATTAGTTTCGTCATTGTTTCCCGCTAGGCCGTCTCTCTTTCACACGTTCAGGAGTAATTAGTGGGTAGCGTAATGGAGCACAACGCCACTCTTTTCGGCGCCGAATTTTGCCCAGTTCCGCTCCGAGATTCTCATGCTCCTGCGTCCTGCAGCGGCATCTGTTCCGCCGCGCTAAGGAGGAACGCCGTATGAACATTCGAGTGTTGCCAAATTTCCTTCGATACAATGTTTATTTTTGAGGAAAGTTATGTATATTTTTCCTTGAAAGTTTCAGGAACTTCAGGTGAAATTGCGAACAGCCTTTGCTGAAAAATTGGAAGAACAATAGCCATAAGTTTACCAGGAAATTTGTATTTTATCCATCGAAATTTGGCAACGCCTGAAGGTTGATACGGCGTTTTTCCTCAGCACGGCAGTGTTTCCGTGATTGTTATCCGCCAACTGACGTTGTTGCTTGTGTTTTGTCTCGCAGTCAATTGAGCGGACATGGAGATGCTTTTATACCATGCGTGGCACAACGCTTCGGAAGAACGCCGTATCAACTTTCGACTGTTGCCAAATTTTTCCCGGTAGTAAAGTCACTTTTGATAGAAGCAATGAAAATTATCGCTTCAAATTTCCCAAATACTTTAGATCTAATTTAAAAAAACGTTTTTTTGAAAAATTGGAAGAAAGTTATTCGCAAGTTTTCCGAGAAATCCGCAATTTATTGTGGGAGATTTGGCAACGCTTGAGAGTTTTTAGGGCGTTTTTACGTATCACAGTAGGATAGGCGCCCCGCTCGGTATGGGCAGTTAACTATGCATTTCTTTTTCTCAGGTATTTAGCTCGACAATGTTATGACTAGTAGACTTTTCTACTTGAGTCATTTCGCCGATGCCAGTTTTGGAATAATTATCCCAGTGCAACGTGTTAGATTTTTTTGGAGATTTTATTTCTGTGGGAAAAAGTTGCATGGCGAGTTTTCGTTAATTTTTTACTTCACCTCACGAAGTACTTTATTAAACTTTCCCAGCAAATTGAATAATTCCTCTCCGGAAGTGACAAATGTGACAAATAGGCGAAAGTCCTAATTAGGAGTTTATGCGCGAACTTAAAGGCCGGCAGCTTCCTTATGAAGTCAGTCCACTTATGCTCAGATTCGATGATCCTGAAGCGATCAGTACTGTAAGACATGTTTTCTGCAAGCTTTGAGTCAGTGGCGAGGTGTGAATGATCAATAATCGATATTTCCCAATTTGAAACTATGTTTAAGAATCGATTATTACGGTGTTCGTTGCGAACACTCTATCTATCGATCCTTTTCAATAGGTTTAAAGGGAGTGCAGATCAATCGATATATCGCAAAGCACGCCACTCCACTGATTTGGGTCCTGCCTCATCAGGCTGTGAATTAACCATGGTTAATACATACATTTCAATACAATACAATATACATTTCCGACTGGGCTTTTTCCAACTCTTCAGCGAAAAAAAAAAAGGGAGATGCGCTCTCGTATTTCTCTGAAGTGACCCCGGAAAGATTTTGCCGCACTCTTCGTAGGAAGAGGCCGCAGCCCACATTTTGGGACGGCAAAGTTGGTATTTGTTTAAACAATCAAGCAATATTCGGAAAATTGACTATGTAAGTCACAAATGAAATTAGTAATATTTTGCTTCATCAGCACACTAGGCAACGCTGGAATTATGTAACAGTGCAAGAAAAGCAAGCAAAGTCCCCCCCTCAGTGTCGAACGCCATACAAATTTCGTTTCAACTCCTGGATGCAACTATTCGGCCTCCATGGATGTCCGTGTTGCATACGCTTGTAGTTGAAGGCGTTTTGACTGTCCAAGCACCCACCGCGCGCAGCTTTTCCTGCGAGGATCCAAAATGACCGAGCGCTTTCAACTTTTCGTTATATTACGAAAGATATATCTCCTTATTAGACGCGAATAGTTGCATACAGATGTAGGATGTGATTACGTTTTGTTCCTCAGTTTTGATATAGCGTAGTGCTGAGCGTGACTTTCAGTGGCGAGGTGTGAATGATCGATTATCGATGTTTCCCCATTTGAGCTTTGGTAAAGAATCGATTATTAGGATGTTTGCAGCGAATACCCCAATGATAGATCCTTTTCCATAGGTTCAAATGGTAGATCAATCGATATATCGCAAAGCATGCCACGCCACTACTGGTGACTTTAAGAAAGACTATTCGTGCCTATGAGATGTTCTCGAATTATAAATAAGAATTGCTCGCAGGAAAGCCCGTCGCCCAAGGAAATGAGCTTGTCAGAGAGGTTGGACCTGAAATTGTTTTCATTCTCATGAAAACGTCTAGAAATGTTTTTCAAATTATACGTAAACATAATAAAAACGCACATTTGACTTCCATGATTTCCCTCTCAAACACTTCGAGGTATAGTTTTTGACATATTTCAGTTTTTGCCTTGTTTTAAAGAGAGATCTAGGAAACGTTTTATTGTTTTTAGAGATATTTTAAGAACATCCTTCAAACGCCATTGTCCATCAGAATATGGATTAAACGGTTGGAAGCAGTAATCCGAGCATTCTGCTCTTTCATCTTCCGTTATAGAGACCTCCACGTTATTCTACCGCGCTGAGGAAAAACGATGTCTGAACCCTCAGGCGTTGCCAAATTTCCTCCAATAAAATACCCATTTTCAAGGAAACCTGTGGGGACATTTTTCTCCCAACTTTTCACAGAATTTAATTCCTAGTTTAATCGACGGTATCCGAAAATTTCAGACAAAACTATGCATAATTTTCTTCAAAAACGAATGTTTTAAAGAGGGAAATTGGGCAACATCCGAATCTTAATGCGGGGTTTTTCAGCACGGCAGTACTTGATCTAACCTATTGCGATGACTTAATTTACGAGCGAGCAGTCGAAATTGATTAATCGCGGTCCGTCCGATTGATTCATCGGCAATTAACCGGAGAAACGAAACCTATTGTGAGAGACTATACAGGAGGTCAATAGGATATCCGATATCCTCTCGCCAAGAGCGGAACGTGGGATCACGTTATCCTGGCCGCACGAGACCTTACTGTATTATTTTCGTGCGCACAAATTGGACGCGCTGATGAACGGACATGATGCCACATGTGTTTTTTCATGTGAGTTGGAATTCAAAACATGGCTAGCGATATCAGCTATAATCAGGGCCTGCATAGGCTAAACTTTGGTTGGTGCCCTAAAAGTAGTAGCACTTAAAAGGGGGGGGGGGAAGAAGGTCGCAAACTTTTCCTCCTTTTCTTATTAAAAGGAGGAGGTTAAGTGGGTGAGATGCCAGGAAAATTGTTTTGAATTTAGATGGTTTTATAGATTTTTGAGGTGTCTACTTGCGAAAATATCAACGTCAAGGAACTGAATCTGGAAAATGAAAAGTGATGAAATATTCCGGGAATAAATTTTAAATAGACAAGCACTGACGTTACAATAAGGTCTCGAAAATGTTCTGCCTCTCAGAGTATTACGCTCTTGGATCTGAGTAGGTTAATGGTAAGTCGAGCTCTGGAGGTTGCTAAAATCGTGCAACTTTTTGTCTTATTTATCGGGAATGTAATGTCTTGAGAATAAGAACTCTCGTCATGGAATCAAAACCAAGAAGTAGGGAAATTTTTCGCAGTAAAAATGCCATGGAAAAAGCTGTTTCAACGGTGAAACTGCAGGAATGAGTGTCTCGGTCCGTGACGCCACGGGTTTCCTATCATAATTGTACTTACTTTTTTAAATAGAAAATTATTTAACGTCATTCCTTTAAAACCTTCGCTAAATCTTTGCTGGGTGAGGAATGTTCTATGAAAGGAAATTTTTTGTAAAAGTTGCCTGATTTACTTTTTTCCATATTCTAAATACTTAAATAAATAACATAACCCCTTATTTTCTGTACATCGATGACCAAAGCACGAAACCACATATCTCCATTGCGGTGTCCTAACATTTTCGCTCATATTTTATTCCTTTGAAGAAAATTAAGGTAACTTTATACCTTCGACATTCATGCAGAGTACTCTGTTAAAAATCAATACAAATTTTCAAAAAATTCAGTTCACTAGTTTTTCAAAGAAAACATATGTATGACAGGGAGTCCGCAACGAGTAAACGGAGAAACGTGGTCTCACACTTTGGCCATCGACATTTTCCTAAAGTTATAACGCATATACTTACAAAATTTCAAATCAGAATTTTGCTCTATGTTCTGTTAAAAGAATAGAACATGCATGAAAGGGATTTGGACAACGTTTGTTGCAGTTAAGTTGCTTCTGGTCATAACTTCTCCACTGAATCTGACAATGAATAACTAGAATTTGCGGCAAAGGGTTTGAGTTAAGACAGAGGAGGGGAGTATAATGCAAATGAGACAAAAAACGATTTTGTCACACCGAAGAGAAAGTTCTCCAACTAGAGAGAGCCTGAAACGCTAATTGTAACGCATACAGAGAGATATTTGCTTCAGTTTCACTCCTACACATCTTAAAAACATGATAAACAGTCCTTGTAGACCTTCTAACTGCGGCAAATTAGATAATATGAGATCACTTATAATCCTATTCTTTCATAAATACATAATTTTCACCTCTGAAGATAAGAGAACCTAATGTACCTCTTAAGTGTACTTCATAACTCCCTATCTCAGATGAGCATCTGAGCTCAAACAATAGGTAATTTGCATCCGAAACAGCTTACTTTTTGAATCTAGGTAGTTGTGTATCTAGTCACTTTTTTCTTCTTTTTTTACATTTTTTATTATGGCAATTCTAAACTTTTTATTAACAATATAGCAAATACCAACTTAATTAACTTATCTTTTATTTCATTTTCTTTTAAAATTTGAATTTTGGGTTGTTTAATAGACTTGTTGAAACTTACGACCCCTACATACGTTTATGTGTATTTTGTTCATACGTTTATGTGTTTTTTGATGATTACAGCTATAGAATTCCTCAGCCAATCTATGTCAACATGGTGCGGGACCCTGTAGAGAGAGTGATTTCGTGGTACTACTACGTTCGTGCGCCGTGGTACTATGTTGAGAGGAAACAAGCCTTTCCCGACCTTCCCCTCCCAGACCCCTCCTGGCTGAAGAAGGTGAGCAATCGGACTTTGAACTTTTTTAGATGGTACTTCACGTAGACGGAGTGTTCCCGTACACAATAATCGTTACCTGTTTTATACGTATAACTTACCTAATATCCACTTCCGAAGTTAATCTAGAAAACTTTGGAGAGGGGCGGGGGGCGTTTGAATCAACAAGAGAGTAGGTTTAAAGGTCTGGGGGAGTTTCTTCAGCAAAGAGGTCCCGAGGTGTTAACCATTTTCATAAGAAATCATGGCATATGGAACTTTAAAAAGAAGATTCGAAAATTCAAGGTATTGTAAATGCAAAAACTACGAAAAGTCATAGAAAAGTTGGCGAATCTTGAAATCTAAGAAACCTTGTCACCCTGAATCGTTTATACGATAGCCAAAAATAATATTCTTTCTACTGTTTTGCTCGTCAGGACTTTGAGACGTGCGTACTTCAACACGATCGAGAGTGTCAATACATCGAAGGAGAGACGAGAGAGGGGATTGGAGACCACCGGCGACAAACCATGTTCTTCTGCGGACAAGGCAACGAGTGCTTGTGAGTATTCTTCATAGAAGCAAAATCATGGTCTTAAGGGATCTACCTGTTTCAACTCTCGATCACATAAAGTTCCTTCAGATCCGTGTGATGCAAATTACTTAACATCTATGATACTGTCCAAACAAATTATTGGCTACTTTGAATCGCCTTCAATTTCAGAAGATGCCACTTATCCAACCTGAATGTTGCATCAAAATGATGCGTTCCGAAGCCTCATTTTCATTGATTGTTGTCGTTTGTTGCGCTATGGCTCAAGATAAAGGAGATTGAGATCATATTTTAGTCGATGATAATGATCTATTTTTACTTGCAGTCAATCTTGTATTGTAATGATCGTGAAATCAATATCTTTCATGTATAAGATTTATGAATAATTTTAAGATTTATTTTATGTGCGTTTTCTATTCAATCAATATACGCTACTCATAATTGCTTACAGGAGTTGACTTCCAAATTGTTCGTCATGTGCAATATTGTGCATAGTTTTTTTGCGTAAAATTTCAACGGAGGCGACCTGTTGGCATTGCCGTGACCGTCATATCACAATACTACGCCGTGCTAAGGAAAAACGCCGAATGAAAATTCGAATGTCGTCAAATTTCCTCTCAAAATATATTCATATTTGAGGATAGTTATGAATATTCTTCTTTGAGATTCTCAGAATATTTAGATCAAATTACGAATAAAATTCTCCAAAAAATCGGATGAAAAATATTTGCAAATTTTCCCGAAAATTTGTGATTTGTCGAAGGAAATTTGGCAACGTCTGAAGGCTTACACGGCGTTCTTCCTTAGCACGGCAGAATACGGGTGTTTAATTGTTCAACAATCAGCTCTTCATCCTTGAGTTTATAACATGCCATGAATTGATTTTCCTTATTCCAGACCATTCAACTCGCAAGCAGCCTTGGAAAATGCCAAGCGGGCAGTGGAGGAAAATTACGCCGTCGTGGGAATTTTAGAGGACATGAATACCACACTCACGGTACTTGAGAACTACGTCCCTCGTTTCTTCAAAGGGTCCTCATATATTTATCAAGGTAAGAAAGGAACATGAAAAATACTGACAGGATGGTAGCTAGAGTGGTGCTGGACCAGCACTATTCTGCCGTGCTAAGGAAGAACGCCGTATGAACATTCGAGAGTTGCCAAATTTCCCCGGATGAAAAATGCAATTTTTAGGATAGTTTTTTAGGCATTTTAGCCTAATAAAGTGTGTACAAAATTGTCTGAAAAATTTGAAGAAAAATATCTAACAGTTTCCACGAAAATTCATATTTTATCGGAGGAAATTTGGCAACGCTTGATGGCTCATACGGCGTAGTTCCTCAGCATGGCAGTATTTTGCGTGGATTTTAAAGCGAACAATTGCATTAGAGTTAACTGTGATGAGTGTCAGTGCAACATTAAGGGCGGAGAGTGTTCAGCTCAGGCGCCCGTAATCCAGGCGATAGGCAATCGTGAGTTGTGGCGCTGGGCCCGGATTATTTCATGCGCTGGTGTGAGGCGCCACGCTCGAAAGTTTATCAAAGTTGGTTGGGCAGTTTTCTACGAAAGTCAAAGATGAGAGGGAAGTCAACTGTAAGTTGAACTTTGTGGCAGGTTGCACCAGCACATACGCGGTTTTAAACATTAGGGAAATTCGAGGATTTTGCTGCAGTGTGTCGCCACACTCTGTGGCGCTGGGCTCGGATTTTAACCGAGATTCGAGCGAGCGTGGCGCCAAGATCTGTGGCTCATTGCACCGCAGCCCAAATTTTTACGATTTGAACTTTCCGAGCACGGCTTTTAATCTTGACGAATTCTGTTTTGTTCCCAGTTGAGATGCAAGGTTTCCGCAAAATCAACCGAAATGCATTCAAGCCAACCATTAGCGAGGAAATCAAGAACATCATCCGACGTAACTTCACCCGAGAAATTGAGTTCTACCAATTTTGCAGGCAGCGACTGCACAAGCAGCTCTACGCGCTCAAACTGCCCACCATGAGTGATAACTCACTGAAATAGCACGCCTCAGCGTAACGTCACAGGAACAATAAATCGAATCGGTCCATCGATTGGTTTGTAATAAATTCATACTAAAAGGGTTCAGTCGCAAGATATTTCATACCGCACGGATGAGAGAGGAATTTTCGTGGTCACAAGATCCCTGATTATACACGGCCCCTATAGGATCTGTATAGGAAATCTGGTAATCAGTATTGAATTTCTGTCAGTGTTATTACGGGATATCGACGGCGAAACTACCAAACCACGTATCTCGGTTTGCGACGTCGCAGACTTCCTTTCATACTTTATTTTTTAAATGAAAAACTACTTAACATCCAGTCTTGAAAATTTCTGTGATTTTTCCTCTTTGTGCGGAGAAAATTCCGTGAAAATTTCAAGGAATGATATTGATTTGGTCTACCTCAAAAAAATAAAATGTGAGCGTAGATTTTTAAACACCGCAAACGAGATACGTGGTTTGGTAGTTTCACCGTCGATATGTTAACAAGCCGAGTTATATTATAATGACCCCTATCCTCCCATGACGATTGGGCGTCGCAGAGCGCGAGACGGCGCATTCCTTCGGTAAAAATAGAAAATCCCTTTTCACGGAGAGAAACTAGTTCGGTAGGAGGGACTGAACTTCGGTTCATATTAAACACTGCTTGGCAGAACCAAAACTCGGTTTCACTAACAGACAATTTTTTCTATTTGAGCCAAGAAAATTCGGTGTCCAGTAAAGAATTATCTTTAGACATAAATAGGTATCTTAAAGATAACACAGGCATTATCTCTAAACCTGATCCATTCTGTTTCTAACAAAAAAGAAGATTATTTCAAAATATTTCAACAGAGCAATCGATAGACTGACTCGATTATTGCGTGACAGCATCCTCCCAAAGGAGTTTCAGATCTCGACTCGGGCGCACAGAGCGGGACATGGAGGGAATTTTACCCCCTCCCCCCAACAAAATGCTGCCCTTTCAGGCTTCAAGCCAAAGATTACGACAAAAAAAAAAGGCTGAATAGTTTTTTGCCGAAAGTCTATATTATTCCTCTCATCTTGCGTTTCAGGGCTTTTCCACTGGCACTGACATTCCGGTGTTTTGTAGTCGGGCAAGGGTGGAAAATTAGTGGTAAAACTAGATTTTCCTTCAACTTTAGCACTTACGGTCGGCTGCATTGTCAGACAAAAAAACATGTATTGTTAATACATGATAAGCAAAAAACGAGATGGAAATACGATTCCTTGACCGTTTCAAGATGATGATCTTTGTCAAGAAATGCGCATCGGGGTGACGTGGTTTCAAAATCTCCAACTTCCTTTAATTTTTGCCACGAATAGTACGCAGTAGAACTGCAAACGTTTATTTTAGATTAATCCTCATTGTGTTTCCTGACGGAGGCGAATCACACACAGACAGTTTTCCGTTTGAGTACCTAATTTTGCTCTATTTATTGTAAGTCTTCAATTGTGTGTGAGAAAGGAAGGAACAACACGGTAGTATAACGCGCTTTGCACGAGGAATCTAGCCTAAAAAGTTTCTCATTAAGTTATTTTATAATAGTGAGTTAAAATGAACTTTACCGTACCTTTTTTTTTGCCTTGATTTGTTCAACATGAAGCATTTAGGTTAGCTTGAGCTAATGTGTACTTAAGCTTCACTGCCCTGCCCGAATAAATAAATATTGCGACGGATCCTCTGTGCATATGGATGAATCGCAAGCCATCATTGTCGAGTGCTTCTATAATCGCCGCATCATTTGTGATATTATAGCCCAGCAGAAAAAGAAGTGTATGAATATTAAATGAGGCTAGCTGTTTTTGGATGGTTGAAATTCACACATACATAAAAGTGCACATTTCGAGGAACCTTAGTATTTGTAAGTGTTTGTGCAAGTACACAGTACAAGTTGACAAAACGAAAGACTGAATTTATTGACGACGTAGCGAAATTCTTTGGTAGAAAAAGGGATCGCTGCAGGAAAACATATCTCCCGAAAAGGGGTGTGCATCTCACATTTTTAGTTACCCCTGAGTTCGTCAGAAAGAGTACTTTTTTCGACGGAACTGGAGTTGATGTTTTGCTTTTTCTTCACGAGTTAATTTTTTAACTCATTACCTGCAATTGAACATCCAAAGATTATATTTTTCGTAATACCCACGTCAAAGGAATACAATCATGTTAGCTTGCCGCATTTGATGCCTTTAAACAGCCGGTTCATTTTAGAGGCAAAAGCCTTCATTATTGTGTGTTATTTTTTGTAATTAAGCTTATTACTGATTGTTAACTTCCATTGTACATTATTTTAAATAAAATATTGAATCTCTCTTATGGCATTGAATGATTTTTTTTCCAATCTAGATTTATCCATTTTGAAAGGATTCAGATTAATTTCAAACAAGCATTTGGCGGAACTTGATGTTCTCGCATTAAAAGTTTACTAACAATCATTCATCGACAAATAAGCCACCCTGGTGTTGAATCTCTGTCTTCGTGTAGTGGGTTAGGATCGTTTGTTTGTTAACGTTTCAAATGCAGTTAGTGAAGTTGTGGTTAATTACTCGTTAATCGCGTGCTTTACTTTCTAATACAGGTGCTGCAACACAATAATTGATGATTGCGTTTTTCAAAGATGCAATTGTTTGGCTTCTGCGGCCATGTCAGGAAGTATCTTTCCCCATTGAAGGCGTTACTTTGCGTCACGACTCTTCATTAAGGTGATTCAACGGTTGCCATTTTTTGTGTCAGAGCGACGCGACGTGCATCGCATCAATTCGTTTCATAATTTCAGCTACTTGGCATTTTTTTCGAATTTTGAGATCGCACTTCTGTTGTCATGAGACAAAGAATTCATGTACCTTTGGCAGAGAAATTCAACATAATTAAGGCAGGGTCTTTTTTAGAGGAAAAATATCGCATTTGATACTGATATCGAAACAACACTCGAATGCGATATTTTTCCTCTGAAAAAACCCTGAATTTCTTTGTCACCTTTGGTACATGAATTCTTTAGTCACTTGACAACAGAAATACGATCTCAAAATTCGAAAAAAATGCCAAGTAGCTGAAATTATGGAACGAATTGATACGATGTATCGCACGTCGCGTCGGCCTGACACAAAAAATGGCAACCGTCGAATCGCCTTAGCAGGCCCGCCACAAGGGGGAGGGATACTGGGTCCCTGGTACCGGGGCCCGGGCCCCGGAGGGGGCCCGTGTTACCCGTGAAAAACCACTACGAATTCACATGCAACCCTTGTTTCGTAAGAAAAAGTGAGAAATTTACCCTAAAAATTTTGCAAAAGGTGAATAGATTTTCAGAAACAAGCTGGGGCACTGTAGAATTCTTCTTAAATTTTCAAAGAAGTATACCTCTTGGAAAATTTCTATCTTTTTTCAAGATTTTCAGTACACAGGGATATTTTTAGTAACTGCGTTTCATTTTCTTCCGTCGTCAGATGCTAAGGGTCTCCAGTCTGGGCATCCTCAGCTTCAATGGCTCATGGCTCAACTCCCTTGTCATAGACAAACGAAGGGGGAGTCCAGGGGGGCCTGGCCCTCATAGAACTGAAAATAGTATCATATGCCCCCCCCCCCAAAAAAAAAAATAAAACTTTTCCAGATGTGTTGAATGCAACAATTCGCAAGTATTTTGTGCTGAAAGTAGAAAAAAAAAACATAATTATTCCGCAGAAATTGATGGAAAAATTCTTTATGGAAGCTTCAAAATGCGTCCGATTAGTCGTATAAATTCTAAAATTACTCGGGGGATGCCCCTCGGACCTCCCCCCCCTCCGTGTTTGGGGCCCGGACCTGGTACCAGGGCCCGAGATGGGATGTGGCGAGCCTGCATGAAGGCTACTTCCATTTAAATCTTCCGTCGCATTTCCAAGGCGCAATGATACAACTATTTGAACTCTCCGGAATGCGTTACGCCGCATTTGAAGACGTTTTCAAAACAGCGAAGCTCCGATACCCGAATTATCGTTTTGCATAGTTCATATTATTTTTTTTCCCATTTCCAACCACTTGTTTAATTATATTCCTAATATAAAAACCACCAATTTGCTAAATACAATTCTAGCTGAAGCCCACTTAAGCGCATTCATGACTGCAAAAATGTTAACGGAAATCGAAAAGGCCAGCGTGCATGAAGGCTATTTCAATTGTAATCTTCCGTCGCATTTCTAAGGCGCAATGATGCAACTATTTGAACTCTCCGGGATGTCGTATCACGCCGCATTTGAAGGCGTTTTCAAAACAGCCAAGTTCCGATACCCGGATTATCGTTTTGCATAGTTCATATTCGTTTGTTATAATCCGTACCACTCGTTTATTTTTAATCCTCGCAGAAAAACCACCTATTTGCTAAATACAATTCTAGCTGAAGCGCACTTAAGCGCATTCATGACTGCAAAAATGTTAACGGAAATCGAAAAGGCCTAAGGCTAAAATTTCTCGAGGGATACCCCTCGGCCTTCCACCCCCCCCCCCCCTTTCGTGCTTGGGGCCCGGACCTTAAAACTGGTACCAGGGCCCGAGATGGGATGTGGCGGGCCTGCGCCTTAGAGAATTATCTGAAGCATCCAAATTCCTCACTAGTTTACGTAATGCTAGAGTGTCGTATGGTTTTGAAATTATACAAAACCTCTGTGCGGCCACGCTAAATATCTTATCTAAATTGAGGCGTTAATAATGCGTCGACTTACAGCCCTTTAGGGATTTTTAATACCTATGAAGAAATGACTCGTTTGAGGTGAAATCCCCACTTGAACATAGTTTAGCATAACAGTCACATCTGCAAAAATGTCAAGAGAAAAACGTTTTCTCTGATCAAAGCCACCGTTGAAGTCTTTAAAATTACAATCATCCACCGTGCAGAGATTTTCTGCCCAATGATAAACCCAATGATATCAATAGTTAGTATAGTATAAAAAACTTCAATTTCACTAGCTTCGCCGGTACTTAAATGAGGAAGACTACCAAAACTTGACAAAACCAACCCTAACTAAAGATAGAATTCTTCACGAGGATTTCTACCAGGGCTACGCATTGACGACAACGCTGTGATTGTTCGGGCCTTTTTCAATGTTTCTTAAAATTCAACTGTTTTTGTAAAAGGAGAAGAAGAAACCGAAGGAATGCTGTGTTGAAAAATGAAAAGTCGTAAACAGCATCTGAATGACGGAAAATATTTATTTTCTCACGAACGCCCACCCAAATTCGTGGCTCTGAATGACATGAGACACGACACAACCGTCATTACTTAACGCTTTTCAGCGAGCTTGAAATTATATCCCTCTAAATTTACAGAGGCATGTTCTGACTGAGGTTATTAAGGCTGCATGCATTTGCCAATTCGCCTTCAATTTTCGTGGTGGGCTTCACATCACACATCGTCCTCCTTGCGATAACAGTAATCCATCAAGTCGAAGATTTGTGTCTTGCTTATGTCGTTTTAAAACTCAAAATGGGGTAATTGATACCAAAGAATTGAAGCGTGTTTTTCTAACATATTGTCAAATCAATGTAATCACCGGCAATGTTATATTCCTGAGGTCATTCTGCTCGATATTACTGGGGATTAGTTTAAGATGTGATTTTAATGATTCTGTGTTGAAGATCTCTTTAAACCTCCTTTAATCAGAATTTAGATCACATAGGGCCATCTAGGGAAAGGAACTGTCTCAGGAATGACCATAAATACAGTACTGGGGTCCTTTTTCCTGCGAGCGGTTGGGTGTTTTTAAGGGAAAAAATCTGAATGATCTGCGTAAAGCGGATCTGTGATGCGTCGTGGTAGGATGCGCATCGCTGGCATGAGACCAGACGATAGACTAAAAATAAACCGTACTGAGCTGACCTTAAACCTGTTTGGCAAAAGCTCTCTGACCGACTACGAGTTGAACTTCCCAGGCGTGAAACGCAGCACCCTCCGACATAATTTAATCACCAATCAACTCGGCAAATTATGATATCATTTTCAATAACTGTAATGAACTCTAAGGCTAGCCGAGCAAATTATAGCCGGATTTAAATCATGGCTACATATGGTTAGCAAACACATATTGCAAATTGATATCATTGATTCTAATGTCTACAGTTCACAGAGATTCAGTCACATACTTTTCTTATAATTTCCGTTAATTCCGAACGTCTAATGTTTTTAATTGCCTTCAGGCAAATGGCAGTTCCGAAAGAGCAATTTTTGCAATTTTTATGTGCTGCATTTGCCTCAGCAGTCTTTATCATGTTGAATTTTTCAATGTTTAAGACTTCAGAAGATGGAATTTAAACTTTTGCATTACGAAGGCGTCAATTTTTTTTAAAATTTGTATGGATAAGCTCTTTAAGCGGTAGTTTCCGATTAATTTTTGTCTTCACGATAATCTGGAGATAAACAGCAAATTGTTGAAAATCGGGCCTCCCGTTGAGTATCCCGTTCCCGAGGGAGGAAGATTGAAATTGAAAACAGCCCCTCGAAAAATTTTTCCCTTAGTAATTTTGTTGTGTTCCCCCTCTATAAATCACAACTATGCTCAAATACTCTGCGTGAACATCCCGGCTGATATTGAGTTCAAAAAGAAAGCTGGAGATACAAAGAGCTTTTGCGTTGGAGCAACATTTGTGACTGAATAAGATAGCCACATTATGCGATAAAATATGCATGTTTTGCATTGAGTTAAAGAGAACAAGGTGGAGAAATGGTGCTAGGTCCACAGCGTTTCGCGGGGAAAACAAAGCTGAGAAATTCTAAAAATTAGTGAATTAGAGTAAAAAAAACATTTGCTCTAATAAGTACCATCACAGACTGGGGGGGGGGGGGGGTGTGTTCAGCTCGGGCAGCTTCCATTGGAATATTAAGTTGAAGTCACACCGAGATATCTATACCGGTTTAGGTCTTTTTAGACATCATCATTCAGATGAAAAGAAGATATTTAACATAATGATTAGCAATAGAGAAGGGGAGGTAGAATAATATATACATAAAAGAATATAGTTAATAATATTTAAGTGTTAACAGTTTAGTGCAGTACAACAGTTCGGGCCACTTCTTAGTGTTTTTTTTCTCAGTTCAGCGCAGAATGGCAAGCATGGCATTGATGCCTCACTCATGAAAAATAAAGTCCCAAGATTATTAGCTTTTTCCGTGTGGGCTGAACCACGTGTAGAAGGGAAGAGGGAAGAAAGTAACCGATGTGATTTATTTGCTAATCTGCGTCTTATTCGCGAATTTTGGCAAGGGCACGGTGCTTCTGGTTTTGCACGAACAACTCAATTTGTCAGAGAATTTATCATAACGAAGTTGGGCGGCAGCATCGGAAGTCTCACTTGTCGCTCATAACTTCATCAGTTCCTCGGAGTACGTGTAAAGTTCATGCTTGGTTAAAATCATCCAAATTTGAGGTTACTATTGCCAAAGAAATAAACAAGACGACGGTTCCAACGTTAAGACGTTGGAGAGCGTTCACCGTAGCACCTCGTCAATGGATCGTATTCGATAGTGGTTCGATGTATCGTTTGGTTCAAAATAATAGAACGTAACCTCAAACCAAAATTTTAAGATATCAGTTAGAAAAGCTGAAAATGAGAAATTTCGTAGCAATTTCACTACTACTGGCCAATTGGACGTATTTCTATCAAACGGAACTAAGCGCCAGAGGGGGAAGGGGGGCTTGCACTGGCGGATGTTGCGGAGCGCGATGCTCGTTCCGCCCTATACTTGCAATGCTTCTCCATGGCGCTTAGTTCCGTATGACAGAACGCGCTTTCCGGGATTCTAAAATCTTCAAAAGGAACTCAATTTGACGCTTAGTTCCGTTCAACAGAAATACGTCCAATTAGTATTCATATACAAATCGATAACCTATCACAAAAAACCAAAAAAAACCCCGTTCCGTTAGATTACTCAATTGACTTTTAAGGCTATGTTTGTGGTTTGAACCAATCGCTATCGATAAAATCTCACTCGCTTGATGTATCGAATACGATCTATATGTAAGAGTGGTACAACGAGTGGTACGAGATCATCACTTGAAACGAATAATTTGAGCTCTGATAGAGCGTATTTTGCTGACTTTTGAGTCATAATTTGCACTTAAAAAATCATTCACATCCTTTGAATGTCCCCTTACGTAAATGACAGTCTACAATGGTCTTAGTTCCTCTGCGTGACATAAAGGTATCTTAAATTTAAACAACAATATCCCGAGTTTCACAACAATGCAGTTTGTCTCTCGACTTTAGTAGCACCCGTCTCCCGTCTCCCGTCTCACTCAATAAAAATACAAAAGGTCCGCCTTTTCTGCAGTGCCCTTAGCTGACGAGGAAGTAGCGTCAGTCTCCTCTAACTGCGGGAGCAGAGGGGCATTATCCAATTTTCGATGATAGCCCTTGTCGATTCTACAGTAATGCCATTCAACGTTTAAAAATAGACCTGAGTATCGACTGAGACGGTGAGGCTGCCTCGCTGTCAGATCCTCTGCAAGTGCTTCAAAAATCAGATGCGTTGATTCACGTCCAGGAACGTTGAGGTCAGATGAAATTGAGAGGAAGACGTATTTTTATAGAGGAAATAATTTCGAAAAAGAAAGGATTTTATAACTGGATATAGATATAACCAGTGAAAGCTTAATGACATTTCATGTTGCCGAATTTTCTTTCGTGTTCCGATGGCCAAAGTCGGAAACCACGTATAGCTCCATTGTGATGTTCCAATTCGTTGTCTCCCGGACGGAAGAACGTAACTCCATTCCAATGTTGCCAAATTTCCCTCCGCAAATTGCCTATTGATCAAGAGAATCTTGGGCATTTCTGACTGAAAATTTCCCTGATTTTTCTATAGATTCCAAGCAAAAAACAGAAAATTTTTAGATAACAATTGCACATGTACATTTTTGTAAAATAAATTAATTGTTTGAGCAAATTTTGCAACCTTGGAATGGAGTTACGCTCCTTTGTGCTGGAAACGATGAATTTTTCCGCTCTTGTTACATTTTTAAGACTCGAAATGAGCCAACTTTATATCTAGAAATTTATACAGAATATTCCGCTAACAGAGAGGAGAATTTAAGGGAGTCTTCAGGAAATTTCATTGACTAGTTTTTCAAAGGAAAAATGTACTAATGACACGAAATCTGCAAACGGAGACGAAAGGCTTCTCACTTGACCATCGATTTTGTTATTTTGCAGAAAAATTAAGAATCTGCTTAGTTCTTCTGAATGTGAAATTACAATTCGGTTATACGAGTATGTTTCACGTGAACTTTTCCTGGAGTATGAAGAATATCCTCATGCGACTTCAAGGGAGAATGAGGTTAACATTCCTCGTTATAATACCTAAAACATGAGTAAAAATTAGGCAAAATAAAATAAATCTAAGCCGTCCTTGTCTATTTGCTCCATTTGTATTTAATTTGAGGGGCTTGGAAGGCAAGCGGGATAAATGCAGTTTTTGAAAAAAATGAGATATCAATAATTTCAACTGAAACTAGTCTTAATCTATATTCTGTGAGAAGTTCATCACGCAAATCCAATTTTAACCATCAAAAAGGGAGTGTGAGCTTTTTTTCTACCGTAAGGCTCCATGAAGTTTTTAAACTTTAAACGCGTATTTCTTAAAATAGCAAGAACTGTACGCGTGTGCCTTGTTCTCCAAGCCCCTCATTTGAACTAAAATTTGATAAAAATTATCGGATTAAGAGTTCTTTTTACTTGGAGCAAATATTCTCCGCGGAGGGAGGATAGTTTTTGCGGCTTAAAACTTATTCTGAAGGCGTGTTACTTTTGGGAAATCCACAGCATGGACTCTGAACAAAAGGAAAACATTCAGACTCCGTTGTATTGACATCTGTAATTTTCTCTATGAAACTGTACATATATATACATGTATTTTCTAAAACAAATGTATATAAACATATACAAATATGCACAGAGTTAAGTTCTGCCTATAAACGTTTTTAAAAAGTATAAACAATTAAAAGTATTGTCCAATTATATAATAATTTCTTTGTAAATAAATAACATTGATTCAATCATACACGTATCGCAGTGGTAAAAATAATTGACAGAAAATATACATATATTGAACTAAAACTCGTCTCACTGATTTTGAAATTTCAATTTGAATTTTTATTGCATTTTGACATCAAAATTTTGGCACAGATAGGAGATTCATAAGAAAGAAAAAAATCTTACAGTCTTTTCGTTTCATATGTGTGACACAAATCATTGTGTATCGATAAAAATTTAATAATCCTAAAAAACTTACAAGCTATAATAATAAATACCGAACGTTACCAAAAGGGATGAGAAGTAAACGATCATCAGATATTGTAACATAGTCTTCTCAAACGACAAAAAGCTGATTTCAAAAGGTATATTTGATGACGTTCATCATGAACATTATATAATTGAAATAAACCGACTATATAAACGTAGATATTCGTGTACTTGAAATAAAGCGTTACAACCAAAACTGGCGTAATTTTATAGTGAATCCGTAGATCTTTTCCCCAAGAATACTCTTAAAAGTTTCATCGAATTTTTACTTGCTAACGAGAATTCATCCCGTTACTGTGTGGTAATTTTATTTAGTCAGATATTCAAAAATTCAATGAAAATCCCGTAAAACCTGAGGAGTGGCGAACATTGTGTAAAAATATATGCATAATAGAATTACACGTCTTATTTTCTGCTGAACCGCTAAAGTGAAGTTATTGCGTCCTATCAGCCTTCATCCACTCCGCTTTTCATGTGACGTAAAAACAAATCCAACCACAAGTTGTAGAGGTAAAAGTCAGAAGAGCTTAATCGCATTGTAACGTGCCAAAGTAAAATAAACTTATTTTCTCATTCATTTCTCCCCCAACAGACGTAAGAGCATTTCATATATCAAAATTTCAGGGAATTTTCGTCAATCACACAGAAGACTCACTTGAAATTTCAAAATATAATTTTGCAGCGTTCTTGAGTGAATGAAGATATTGTCAAATAAAACTTTCCGACGTTGCAATGTAATTAAACCCCACTGGCTCTCATCCCTGATAGTTTTACTTTTCATATTTCTTGTGATCATACGAGTTTTGTAACTTACAATGAATGCATCCGCAAGTTCAATATCACATTACCTACTTTAATGCATCGTAAGCTACGTAGATACTCAATAAATAAACATGACATTTCAGACATTTTTTTATCATGTTTGTTTGGACGTCGCTTCAGAGTACGTTCGCATTGATAGATACTTTTTATTGCAGGTATGTCGGTTAGTAAAATTCCTGTTGGTGATGTTGGAATTTTACATTTTAAATTTAAATAAAAAGTTCCTTATAAATCCCTCTAGCTTAACCTTTTCAATTATACTAGCAGTGAGTGATCACAATTGGTTAGTGTAACTATCTATAAAAATAATAATATCGATTTTCTCTCAATTTTTTTACGTTTTACTCATTAAATATAATCCTCTAAATTTGTAGAAGTAGTATTCGTTTTTAAAAGGAGGTACCTTTGAAAAAATACCCTTATAAAGTGACTTAAACACATAAATGACTAAACAATTCCATAATGGCTTATTACAGGTTCTGAAAAAGACGCACCTCGTGTTCATTAGGATTCTTTCCGATGGATTTTGATCGATATCTCAGACAGAACTTTTGCTTTCACACAAAGAATTACCTCTTTTCACGTAAAAATTACTAAAAAAAGGAGCTGTAATATTAAAGATAAGTTGTTTTATTTCAAGTTGAATTGAGAGAAGGGGTCTTTCATTATCACAAAGAGAAACTTGAAATAATTATGGTTGAATTATATTTGAAGTATATGACTTGTACTCACATATCACAGAATGAATTCGCCTACAATAATTGTCATTCCAACAGCCCGAAGAGACAAAAATAATATTTTGGGTGGCTCTCTTTGGGTCCTTCCCCCCAAAATAATGTGTGACTAGAAGAAAGGAGTAAAGCAACATTTCTAGGAGTCTCGATCAGTCTGTGGAGGAAACATGGCGAAAAACTGATAAAATGGGGCAATCGCCAACAACCAAAACGAATTTTTTTGATAAAAATTGAATTACGAGTCAACTCTACCCTGACTATTGCCTCCAATAACATGAAATCAATTCAACGAAAGAAATAGATTTTTAATAATTTTTAACCCAACATCCAGTGGCAATCAAAGTTATGACCAATTCTGAGCGCTTTACTTCGACGCCCATCGTTTGTTCTAGAAAGATGAGAATTGGAATATTACTGACAATGAGATAACAGTATAAGGCATTTCTTCAAGTATTGTATCCTTCTAGAAAAATGATAACAAGAACCTCTCGTTCACAAGACTCATTGATCGCAAAAAAAAGTCCGAGTCATTCTTCTTACTTTGGCTTCTTAGTTTTTTCATGCAATGGTTTAAGAGTAAAAAATCAGAAGACAACTTCACTCACTTTCAACTGTACAGACATGTTGGTACGGTTGTTCAATCGGTATATAATATTGATTCCATGACAGAAAGAAAATTTGGTGAAGACTAGTGAAGCTACCTACACTTAAATTTTTACCAGAATTTTTTCACCAGCATTTTAGTTTGATCGTGTAAAATTTTAAAATTGCTCATCATAATAAGTCAAAAATAAGTTGAAACCGTCTTGTGATTTGGCAAATGAAGCTGAATGACCCCCTCTCTGAAATGACTGCGTCGACGAGAAAAACCTCGAAATGGGTTTTCAAAAACTAGTAATATTTTGAAGCAAGAAGGTGACGCGTTGTATTATCCAGTAGAGCAATGCTAAAATTGTAGAACATTATTATGGCTTTAAAACTATTAACGTAAAAGAACATTTCAACATTTTGAAAGTAAATTCGAGCCCAGTCGTTTTTAGGAATTTTGGGCGCAAAAACCTTTGGAACGAGAGGAAGTTGAATAAAAGAAGAGCTGCAATATTTCAGCAAAATTACAAAAATACGGCGAGTTTTGCCAGCAGGGGGCCAGCTACTTAACTCACCGAGTTCCAAACGACGTGGACATATAACAACAAAATTAGAATGTCGGAATAACAACCTAACAGTTTAAAAAAAAGTGCGATGACCTCAAAACGTTTATCTTCATAATTACCCTTTCTGCCACTGGGACATACACATACTAAAAAGAATCATGTGAAAATCAATCAAATAAAAAGGAACGATATATTTGCGCTCCATATTGATGGCTCAAGTATGAAACCACGAACCTCTGCTTGCGACGTTGATGACTTCCGGTCATACTTTATTTTTTCCCAGGGAAAGTAGTTAACGTTTTATCTTAGAAACTTTCTCGAGTTTTCTTTTAGGTCGGTATAAAATTCTGAATACATTTTAAGAGATAAAGTTGACTTGTTCCCTTCGAAAAAATAAACTCGGAGCGGAGATATTGAAATACCGCAATGGAGCCACGTGGTGTCACACTTTAGCCATCGAGTTTTATAAAGTTTGATTAATTTATACATGATTGTCTTTAGCATATATACGTCAAACTCAATGTCCTCAAGTTGTCAAGTTAACGTTCTGAGATTCCTCGGACATTTTTTTTAAACAACCAGGATGTTATTTCAACATCCTACTTTGAGGTGGCTCAATAGAAACCGCCATATTTCTCACCCATGCTCGGGGTGCCGATGTTGACCATGTTAGCAGCCACGGCGGGCGGCGGGGGGACGCACTGGAAGATGTAGTTGATGCCGCCGTTGTTGTCCCAGTACTGGTCCCCCTTCGTCTGGAAGAGGACGGCGAACTCGAGGCGATCGCCGATCTCGAGGGTGTGCGCGTAGAGGACGAAGGAGAACTGATCCGAGTAGCCGTCGCAGGAGTTGACGACGTACATGGCCTTGAGATCGGCGAAGGAGCGCCACCCGTCGAGGGAGTAGCGGACGAAGACGCTCTTGTCGAAGTCGACGTTGCGGACGCGGATGGTGCCGGCGACGGCCAGGAGGGCCGGGTCGGTCACGACGGCGTTCTCCAGGCAGACGTTGCGGAGGCTCAGCTTGTCGAAGAAGTCCAACATCCCGCCCGGCTGCTGGAAGAGAGGAACTAGGTACTTGGGCGTCGGCACCGACGTGCTCTCCACGCTCGGCGACGTCGTGCTCGTGAAGAGGTCCGCGTCGATGCCGCTCAGGTCGGAGTAGGCCGAGCGCGGGATCTGCGGGATCTCGTCCATGAAGGTGCGGACGTCGGCCAGGTCCAGGCCGAGCACGTCGGCGAAGCGGACGATCTTCTTGTGCCCGGGGGTGTCCGGCGGCGTCTTCCACGTCTTCAGCGACGAGCTGCGGCGCAGCTTCGTTCGCTCGCACTCGCTGGGAGCGCTCAGTCTTTCCTCTTTCGACTCCTCTTCCACCTCACACTTACAGCCATTCTCTTCGCTAACCGTCCGCTCGGTTTCTTTCAAGGCGTCGAAGCTGTTCAGACTGTTCAGGCTGTCCGGGCTGTGCAGCGTGCTCAAACTGTCCAGGCTGTTCAGGCTATCGGGGCTGAGCGGCATCTCACTTTCACATACGTTCAAACTATCATTGCTTATCGTGTCGACGCTGCTCCCGCTATCGAGTCTCGGTTTTCCGGGCTCGTTTCGATTCTTCACCAAATCGTTGGCGTTACGATCGCTATTTTCTAAAATTTCAAACCTACTTATCGCACTATTCTCACAATGGCACTCATCCGAGATACCCCCGTTTAAACTAATTTTATTAAAACTATTAGCTAGACTGTTCACACTGTCGCTCTCACGATCGACGACTCCATTCGTTAGCGAAGCTTGTAGGTGGATGGCTTGAGTGGGGAGCTCCGTCTGGTGTGAAGGATCTTTGGCGCTTCTTTCTTGGTTTGTGTGATCGAGGGAATTGTAGAGATCCCGAAACAGGTCGCAGGTATCGACCGGGGTGTGTTGGATGGGTGGTTCGGGGCTGGGGTTATCTCGATAGGGAATGCTGGATGCTGGTAGACTGAAGTTGTCTGAGGGCGTGGAGTAGATGCTCTGTTGGGAGTCTGCGGAAAAGCTGCATCGAAGAGAGCCCTCCTCGGCGCTCTGGGGGATGGGGAGGCCATCGGAGCGGTTGACCAGCTGAGCGAGGGGGTCGGTGCCCGGCTCTAGGGTGGGGCTGCGGGGGGAGGAGTCCTCCTCGAAAGCGGCGTACGGGGGACATGGCTCGAAGGGCTGCCCGGCGGCCGAGTGGGCGGCGTCTAGCGCGAGGTTGTGGGCGCGCTTGGTGAGGCGGTCGTCGCTGGAGGACCGGCCGCCTCCGAGGCTCCACAGCCGCTGCTGGAGGTCCCGGGCGAAGGCCTCCGCACGGTGACGGTAGTTCGGCGGAAGAATCGAGCCCAAACTGCACTGCTCTGAGCTCATCGACCTCCTGAAACAGAAACCACCGGCAACGTCAGATTTTGGACACTCACTCAAGCACGCTTGGAAGATAAGCCCACAAAAAAAAAAAAAAACTCCGGCCGTGGGAGCCACAATTATGGGCTATATAGACATACCGTCCGTTCCGGGCTCAAAGGCCAAAAATTCTGGCTGCTGGAGCCGTAGCTTCGGCCCCTGAACCCGGAGCAATCGAAGCTACGCCTCTAGCAGCCGGAATTTTCGGCTTTTGAGCCTGGAATCGTCGTAGCCCGCAATTGCGGCTCCCAAGGCCGGAGTTTTTTTTTCAGTGCAAAAAACAAAATTCCTAAAATATGGGTTATTCAACTTTTTGGACATACCGACCTACTGTCTTATAGGCGATCCAGATACTTCGAAGAAGGAGGGGGAGGAGAGCGAAATGGGGGTCCGAGGTCCAGGGGGTCCTCTAGAAAATTTTCAAAATTTAAAAGCATCTTATATGCGGTTTGAGTCGATTACGTCATGAATAATTTAAGCGTCCTACCCCTTTCTTTCCTCCGTTACTTCTTTCTTTCATTCTTCTCTTGCTCTTTCTCCTTTTATTTCGGACGAAGGGGGGATATTCCCCCTTCGCCCCACCCCAGGATCTGCCTATATACTGTCTGCACTGGTAATCAAAAGTTTATGAGACTACACTCAGATTCGTATTTTCCTATGACTTGGACGAATTGTTGTTTCTTCAGTGCATGAGTTTTATGTTTTATGAATATGTTTCTTTAAAAAAAGGAAAAAGTGCGAGCACACCCCTTTTTCCTTTTTTTTATTGGTTAACTTTTGCAAAACATCCCTTATTTCTATTTCCATCCAACCCTCGCATTAGGGGTCTCACTGCTTGGCCAGAGGGCCAATTTGAGGTGAAGCATTGTGTGTTACCGTGATGAATGCAGAGCACATTAAGGGCAAGAATGAAAAGTAGCAGGGGAAGACAGAGATGGATTCATTGCATCTTGATAATTATTAAAATAATTGCTTCGATGCAATACTTGACGACAGATCTAAATAGAAGAAGATATCGCGATCACCAAGTCAGTGGCTGACTGTCGCATTATGCGAGCTACAGGGAAGTCCAGGAAGAGTAATAATATCCACAGAAAAAGAATAAATCCGTTGATAAAATTCAGCATTGATATGAATGCTAATCATGTGCCGTGTAATGAGAAGACACTCAAGTAACCTTGACCCTAGAGCGTGTACTTATTTCATGAGCAGATATTAAGAGAAAACATTGAAGATTTGCGGGTTTGCAGTTGCATGGTTATTCTTACTCGAAATACCTACTCTACTATCAGGTTTCGCCACTGTGGCCGTTGCAGGGGATTTTTATACTTGGAGCAAATTTGCCATTAGGCTCATTTTGTTCACAGGGGGATCGACTCTTTCAGAAGGAAGGGGGGGCGAGAGTTTTGGAATTTTGAAAATTTCCAGTTCGAAATACAGCAATTTTAAGGCAATTCTGAGCAAAAAATTACGCATGCTTCATGCCTTACAGGTGGTTTGAAACCATTATTTTTTCATTCAACCAAGTTCAACAAGTAAAGCACCAGAGTGCAGAGATTTTGGTGGTGCAATGGTTACAAAATATCCGATTCGAAAAGAAAAAAGCAGAGCAAGTGCCTAGACCAAAAATTCAGCGAATCAATATTATTATGCTTAAAACATCAGAGGGAGGGAAAAATGCACTTGAACCAAAGCTATGGAGAGTGTAATAGTTCGCTGTACAGAAACTTGCACTGTGACAAAATAATTACAACAAAGTATTTTTTGACAATAATAGAAGCGTTTCTTATGCGCCATCACAAGAAATGAACATATTTCTGTCAAACGAAACCATGTGCATTAAGACATGAGCTCCGAGACCCATAAAAATATATGCATATCAGGGCTCACGTCATAATGCACATAGTTCCGTTTGGCATTACTCACTAATGTAAGCTACTGCAGTGTTGATTGGGTTTCAGAATGATACAACTATTTGACCTCCGCTGCCACGCTAGGTATCTTTTCAAGATGAAGGCGTTATTTTCGTGCCGCCAGAGGGCATACAATAATTTGCAATGTTTGCCCTCTTTCTTTTATCCTTTGACCTTCGATTTGGTTTGACATTTATGAGAATTTTTTGTCTCGACTTGTTTTGACGAGACTTCCTATTGCTCTGCTAACAAAAACTTAATTCTGAGAATTTGCGGCTATGGTCCTTCCTTCTGCGAAGGATCACATGTACATCGGTCTACTGTGATAAAATTTCAATTTTTGCTTCATTTTTCGGGCTCTTCAAAATTTCACTCTCAATATTTCTCCTTTTGTCCCCTTCGGAACATTTGCAGTCCCGAACGATGTACAAAATCGCAGACTTCATCGTCAGATTCCGGAATCTCCGGACAAAACGGACAGACACATTTCGGATCATGAGGGACACCCATTGATCTTAATCGTGGTAACCGATTCTCGGTTCTGATATAACCGCAAAGAGAAAAAAAAATGAAAATACGAGAAAAAATAAAAAGAGATAGAAAATAATTTGATTTAGAATACAAGTCCTCAGTATGACTGGCATGAGCTGTGCTTACCTCAACCGACACTCGGTACATCGACAGAAAATCTCACTTAACTATAGATCAACCCCCATACGAACAATTTAGAGACATTTTTAGGAGATGTTTTCCTTCCCTAGCTACTATTTTCGCTCACCGATGACGGCTTCAACCGTCTGTTGCTCCCAGAATTAATTTGGGTATTTTCGACTTTTTCTGGATACTTTTTGCCAGTTCCGGCTAATTTTGTCTGAAAACGTCATCGGGACGCTGGTTGATGACGTAATATTAGCATAGCAGCGTTCTCCCCATCGAAAGCGAACGCTCTTCTCGGTCCTCGAATGGCGCAACGTTGGGGCGCGAAAAAGTGCGGGAGCGGCGAAAATTTTTGCACGGCGTGACGTAGCTCGGCTGGCACGCGACCAACGGCGTTGCCAGGTCGGTCGTGTCACCCAAAACGTTCCTTCTGCTGGGGAGTGGGTTTCCGGGGAGGTTTGACGGCGAGCGCCGGCGAATTTACGGTCAGTCGTTGCATGGTCGTCGACGGCCCACGACGACACAAGTTGCGAACGTCGCGTCGCGTCGCCGGAGCGATGAGCCGGAAATAAATGCTTGACCTTTGATAAATTCGCCGCTTCCTGCCGGCTTCGCGCGCTTCACCTTCCATTTGCGCCCCCACCCCTTTCTCCTCTCCTCCACGCAGCAGCACGGACAGTCAATGGAACTTGCCTAAAGCTCCGACTCCACGGGCACCCGACACCAAGTTGCCAATGCTGCCGTGCTAAAGGTCCAGTTACACGATCAAATTGAGCCTCTCTCATTGGTCGCATCCTCACCTCAGTTCTTTTTCCACCAATCAGAGCTTCAGTTTGATGGCTCAATTTGATAGTGTAACTGAACCACAAGGAAGAACGCCGTATGAACCTTCAGGCTCTGCCAAATTTCCCTTGATAAAACACGAATTTCTTGGTCAACTTGAGAGTATTTTTCTCCCGATTTCTTAGGTAATTTTGCTCGCAAAGTCCTGAAAATTTCATGGGAAAATCTTCATAAGTTTGGAAATGAACATTTTATCGAAGGAAATTTGGCAACTCTCGAATGTTGGTACCGTACCAACATTCGATGGTACGGCGCTCTTCCTTAGAACGGCAGTGTATACCACAGGAATTTGCGAATTACATGCGCTATCTTAAGTCATTTCGCCAGAAATACCGTGGTGCCACTGGTTTTTTCTGAGACCAACTCCCAAGCTCAAAGAAAGCTTTCAAAATGGGTCAGTTGCGCTGGTCACAGAATCGCGTTGTATGCTTGATTCTTGTAGATTAAAACTAAAATTAACTAAAAACAGTGAGATCTACCCAAACAGCATTTATTTTTTCAATATTAACCGAGGTATCGCGCTTGTACAAATCCGGTTTAAGTCGTTCCACCGCGGTAGGGACACAGGGCCGGATTTACCTTCTTGCCGCCCATGGGCCACCTGTATTTTGCCGCTCCCTTCTAATTCGTTTTGAAACATCAATAAAAACCATCAAGTGAAGTACCGGAGGGGGAGGGGAGGGGTGCATAAGACGCGTTCACTCGTGTTGGACACATTTTTTGCGAAAACTCTGTCAACACTATGAGCAAAAGTTCACGGAACTTTGCGCGAAAGTTAAGTTCCGTAAACCTATCTCTGTGTAAACAAGGCCTTCCATTTGTAAGAAATGAACGTAAAAATAATGCAAGAACAAACATAACTGTGGTTTAATAATTTTAACCTCCGCCGGCGCCGCCGCGCAGCGCCGCGCTGACTACACTGTTTTTGACGCAATGCGTGAAGTATTCCTACAGTCTTGTAGGCGCTATGCGTTTCACGCCGACCGCTGCTGAACGCACTGTGTTCGACGCAATGCGTGAAGTATTCATGAAGTCTTGTAGGCGCTATGCGTTTCACGCTGATCGCGCTGTTTTTGACTAATGCGTGAAGTATTCATGCAATCTTGCAGGTGCTAATATGTGTTACATACATGCCGACCGCCGCGCTGAGGGCTTCTCCTTTTCATCTCAAATCCTATTCATCATCATTGCTCTCTGCGCCGCGTCGCTCCGTACCAAATTGTGTGTTTTGTTTCTCTCTTCACTCGACTGATTAAAGGTCGACTCTTGTGTCACCGAAAGACGCTTTTCTCGTTTGAAATTTTTTTTCTGAATCCGATTTTTTTATGCCTATATTTAAAAAAAGTGCAAAATTTGCCGCTATGGGCCGCGGCCCATGTGGCCAACCCCCTTAATCCGGCCCTGTAGGGACACCCTTGGTTCCTTTCACCTTGCTTCCATCCGAGTCTCACGTTGAGTAACCAGTATAAAGGTGTGTCCCACTAATTGATGAAAGCAAGGTGGAAGAAACCAAGGGTGTCACTAACGCGATGGATGACGTCATGAACTGAGTTTTTCAAAGCGCGATATCTCGATCAATATTAAACGTAAAAAGTTGTCGTTTGGACGGGTCTCATTATTCTTATAGCTATTGTACAAAAGTCGAGCACCAAAACAAGAGTCTGTGCCCAGCGCAATTGACCCACTGAGGCCGTAGTGAAGGGACCCCCTGGGTCATGAGTCCTCTCTATCCAGTCAAACTTTCCTTTCTCAGATTGGGAGCAAACACGAAAAAAAAAGATTTGGCCGCGAAAGCCGTAACTCAAGGACTATGTAGACATACTGTTCTTTCCGGCCACAGATACCGTAAGTTCTGGATGTAGCAGCCGTTGCTCCGGGCATTGGACCCGCGGAGCAGTCAAACTACGGCTCCAGCATACGGAACTTTCGGTCTCTGAGATCGGAACGGACGGTATGCCAAATAAACCACAATTCCGACTTTTATAACTGGAGCTTTTTTTTCAGTGAATACATTATCATAGTTGCAGCACTTCGCGTGGAATCTCCAAGGCTGCCACCCCACCTTGTTGATGTATTCGATCCTCATGCGTGTGGAGAAATTTTCAGAGACCCCGCCCTGTTATATTCTCTGTATTGTAAAAGTTAGTTTTGGAAGTCAATGCTGAGATTCGCCTCATAATGACCGAAGAGCATGGCATTATCCTAACTTGCAAGAACCCGCGTGTCAAATTCTTGGGAGCAATGATTTATAACCCGTAAACCTCAGAGCACAAATTGCCCCCCTGAATCACGTCACTCGCTGCCTAGGAAAATGCAGCTTTATACTTCTCGAGAGCGGAGGAGGAGGAGGAGGAGGAGGAGGAGGAGGAGGAGGAGTAGGAGGAGGAGGAGAAGAAGGAGGAGATCCCTCCAATGACCAAGCGTCTATACTGCCGTGCTAAGATGAAAGAACGCCGTAAGAGCCATCAGGCGTTGCCAAATTTCCTTCCACAAATCCCGAAACTTTCGGGAGAATCTGTTAATATTTCCTATCCAATTTTTCAGAATATTTTGTTATTCAGTCGTCTAAGAAGTCTGAAAATTTCAAGGAAAAATATTCACAACACTCTTGAAAAAAAAAAAAAAAAAAAAAAAAAAAAAAAAAAAAAAACATATTCAAAACATAAATTTGCCAAAATTTGAATGCTTAAACAGCGTTTTTACTTAGAACGGCAGCACAGTCGTTAGATCGTGCCGCGCATTCACAGAACGGGTGAAAGAGCGTCGTGCTCATTGCATATATGTCAAGGCGCATCAAAGTCATAACATTCTCTTTGAAGCCGAACAACGCGACGTTATGTTAATTTCTGCTGCCTTTTTTATACTTTAGACGATACAAACTATGAGAGTTCAAGCAAAACATTGAAATGCACATGCTCTCACGTCTCTCCATAACATTTTTTTTTTCTCAAACCACCGGCAGCTTAAATCCTTGGATTTTTCCTGCTACGAATCTTACTGTATAATATAAAGTCATGAGAGTAACGCGTAACGCGTTACGCATAACGTCAGAGGCCTGAGGCGCGAGGCGCTTTAAGGGGTTGGACTGCGAAGCGGTCAGGGGGTGTACCCTCTAGTTAATGATGGAAGGAAGGAGATACATTATGTCAAACTAAGATGATTCTGAAATTTCGTCACATTGCGAAGTTTTTAACTGCATAGAATGTATCTCCTCATAGGGGTAACTTTAAGACTGCAGAATTATTTCTTTCCCTGAGTGTTCTTCCCCCCCCCCCCAAAAAAAAAAAAAAAATTGACAAGAAGCGACATTTTAAGTCAAAATAATATCTTAGGAAATCCTTTTTTCAGTAGCACTTGCTTCCTGTAAAAATTGGAAACTTTTGATGCACTACTGCTCGGTTTTTTCGTAATTTGAATTCAATGCAATCTAAAATCGTACTTACTCAATGTAAGTTATTTGTCCGTGGTTGAAGTCTTAGTTGGTAAGTTTTAGGACCCAGAGTTCTGCTGAAACAAGCAAAGAAGCAAATACACCTGTTTAGTGACTGTGATGAACAATGAACATGAGGGTTGCAGATAACAAACAATTTTTAATCACTAGCGTCTCGCTTGTGCCTCGCACGCTCATATAATCTTACAGATCGAACAACAGTTGAAATTTTGAAGCTATCTGTACAAATATCTTTCAAATATTTCAGAACAAAATCTGAAACGTTTCGAGGCAGTATCCTGGTTCGATTATTATTATAAAAAATTAAAATAATAAAAAAATAAAATAAAATAGCCTATGCCTAACTAGAAGACAGATTTGCTGCATTTAATGCTGCCTTGCCATTGCCCTGCCGAAAAAGCACAGTATGTGTAGGAGGAATATAAAATTTTGTCGCACGCTTTTTTATTTATAATTCTTACTCTACTAAAAACTTGATTTTCATCGGAGGCGTATTCCCCGTTCTCAAATTGTTCTTCCTCAGCAGGATAGATCAGTGGCCCACTGATACTATCCGCCAGGTGGCCATGAGCTCGCAAATAATTAAGCATTAGTAGTAACTACCGGGTCACAGCTCTCGGGCATCGTTTGTAGCATCACGTGACCTCCGAGTGAACGTATGGAAAATATGTTCACTTTGGGCCTCAAAATCAGACAGTTATCGGTGTATTGTTCTAGTTGTCAGGAGCTTTGAGGATTTTTGGTCTTGAGAAAGTTGGCAACGCCGTTTGAACTACGTTTAAGTCCATTATAACTATCGAGTCTAGGTGTGGTAGCCTGCCTCAACATATCATTGGCCTAAGTTCGAAACCACACGGAGAAAAAAACTTCGTGCGTGGGACCCGAAGTTTAGGTCATATGAATATCTGAAGTTTTCGAATTGAGCATCTGAACACTTAAGGTCTAGCTGCGGAAGTTCAGGTCTGACATCTAAAATTTCAGCTCTAGCTCTTACATCTGAAGTACTTCAGATGTGAGAATCGAAGTTTTTCGGATTTGAAAACTGAAGTACTTCAGATGTAAGAACTGAAGTTTCAGATGTGTGATCCGAACCTCGACAGCTAGACCTTAAGTGTTCGGATGCTCAATCTGAAAACTTCAGAGATTCATATGACCTAAACTTCGGGTCCCACGCACGAGGTTTTTTTCTCCGTGCACGTATCTCCCAGATAAGACAGGAATATTTAGCCAATATTTAAACAATATTGTTTTGGTATTTATGCAAACATTGGGCCAATATTGGTTAAATATTGAGCCAATGTTAAAATCGTACACCATCTTTCCTTTTGGCATAAATACTGTGCCAATGCTTTGGCTGAGAATACTGTGCCAGTACTTCAAAGGGAAAATATTTGGATATCAATATTGAGACAATACTACACCAATATTGAATCAATTTAGGGGTTCGCAGCTAGGGGATGGTGGAAAAGGGTTAATTGTGGAAATAATTTTAGAAACCATGAAAAATAAAAATAATGAAACCACTGGGATGATATTGAATCGATTATGCAGATTAGAAATTTTTCATCCACCTTGGGGATTGAACCCGGGACCTACCTAACACTAACCGACGACCCTACCGATTGAGCTTCACTAGACGATGTATTTTAGTGACTTAAAACCGGTATTTAACGTCGAGTTGGACGGGCAACTAGGATATTTTCCATCTGCCTGGATTTGTCCGTGTATTTATTTTACTTTTTACTTTACTATATTTTTTAAATTTATTTTATCGTTTTACTTTGTTTTATTTCCTTGCTGACTCTATTTTTTTCTTCACTCTATTTTTTTTTTTTTTTCAAGCACTTCATTTTTTTTCTTTAATTATTTACTTCTTATTCCTTTACTTTGTTTTGTTTTACTGTAATTTATTTTAATTCTTCATCATAATTTTTTTGACTTCAGTTAATTCTTTAAATTCATTCTATTCTTTAACCTCATTTAGTTTTTTCCCTTATACTTTATTTTTTTCTTCATCTCAGTTTTTTTACTTCATCTCCTTGCTCCCTCTAATGTTTTACTTCAGTTTAGTCTTTGACTTCATTTTATCATTAATTTGATTTATTTCATTTTATTTCTCTTCTTTTGTCTCTGTTATTCTATTATTTCCACCATTCTATTATTTTATTTATTTTTTTCTCTTTAAATTTTTCATCGACATTCTGAGATGCATTTTGCATTTGATTGCAGTTTGATGTCTTCCTCATAAAGACTATGCAGGTGCGATTGCCATAATCTCACAGCTGCACAGCTACTAAGTGCAAGTTCTACAGGAGACCAATAAGCACACGAGATCAAGAATTTCTTCTTCAGTTGAATTTAAATGTTTCATTTGAAATTTGAAAAATAAAAAATAAACAACCAGATGTGAATGAATGATAACATTCTCATTCAATGATAATATTCACAACAGTACATGAACTACAAACGAAACAAAAAAAGAAATAAACTGAGATCACGCGCAAATACATTGAAAATGACCTCAAGGAGGTGGAAATTCAACAATTTCTTGGGAGGCAAAAAAATATATATTATATTATATTATATTAAATTTGACAACAACTGCAATAACCTTTATGAATAATAAGGTTGAAAATAATGGATAATTGTTCAGAAAGAACACATTTGAGCTACGTCTTAAATCTAAGCCTTATTATGTTTAATACTTTTCGTTATGGGCAGGCATTTAGTATGATGACTTATACCGATTAGGATATCGAAAATATTTTAAAAATATTTTGAATAGCAGTATTATTGTTTAAAATATTTTCAAAATATTTTGAAAATACTTACCAATGCATTACTGTCTTTTAAAATGTTTTTAAAATATATAATAAATATTTTGAATATAAATATTATATGTACTGATATTTTAAAAATACTCTCACGATATAAATTTTTACAGTATTGAAATACAAATATTTTGAAAATATTTTAATGATGTTTTGGGTAAACATATTATTTTTAAAAATACTAAATGATGATTCTTTAAATATTTTCTAAAAAAATAATTTTGATTATAATATTATCAAAATATTGTCAGTATTGTGTAAATATTGCGACAGTACTGACAATATTTGCCCAATATTGTAAAAATATTATGTCTTATCTGGGCTCTGTTTGCGACGTTACAGATTTTTGGTCATACTTTGCTGTTTTTTCGGGAAACTGATCGACGAAATTTCTTGAAAATTGCCTCAATTTTTCTTCTTTGTTAGCAGAGCATTCTGTAAAAATCTCGAACTTCGAAGTTGGCTTGAACCTCTCTATAAAAATAAAATAGGAAAGAAAATTTAGAAACATCACAACGGAGATACGTGGTTTTGCACTTTGGTCATGGATATATCGATTGTTTGACGTGCATTTGAGTAGAGGACACCCTAAAGCAAGCAATTTGCGGGAATCGGCCCCGCGTGTCGTATGGACTTTAAAGCAAAGCGTTCGTTGGCCGAGCTCCATGCTCTCTTTTCGCAAATTGCCAAATAGGATAAAACCTGATCTAGTTAATCTCTGCTTTCTCTTTCTCTTATCTCGCCTCTGCCAAAAATTGAGAGCAATAACAACCGTACCGAGACACGTGAGATCAATCAATTTCAAGATAGAGCCGTAACCTATCTGTCAGGGTGAATTTTTTTAGTACAAGATTATTTAATTTGAATATAGATAGAGTAGAAGTAATTCCCTTTAAAAACATAAGATAACAAAACTGCGATAAGATTCCTAGTTTCAAAAGTCAGAATCCTATTTTCTGAAAGTAGAAGCGGATCCAGACATCTCGGACGGAGGATGCGGAAGGGAATCCGAGGAGCTTCGCTCAGGTAATTTTCGAAATTTTAAAGCATCTAATACGTAGTTGAAGCCAATTTCGTCATGAATAATTTCCATAAGTTTAAGTCCCTCCCTCTTCTTTCCTCTGTTCCTTCCCTATTTCTTCCTTCCCTCTTTCTTTCTTCCCTCTTTCTTTCTTCCTTCTTTCTTCCTTCCCTCTTTCTTCCTTCCCTCTTTCTTCCTTCCCTCTTTCTTCCTTCCCTCTTTCTCTCCTCTTTCTTCCTCCCCTCTTTCTTTCTTCCCTCTTTCTTTCTTCCCTCTTTCTTCCTTCCCTCTTTCTCCCTTCCCTCTTTCTTCCTTCCCTCTTTCTTCCTTCCCTCTTTCTTCCTTCCCTCTCTCTCCCTTCCCTATTTTTCCCTTCCCTCTCTCCCTTCCCTCTTTCTCCCTTCCCTATTTTTCCCTCCCCTCTCTCCCTTCCCTCTTTCTCCCTTCCCTCTCTCTCCCTTCCCGCTTTCTTCCTTCCCTCTCTCTTCCTTTCCTCTCTTTGCCTTCTCTCTTTCTTCCTTCCCTCCCTCTTCCTTTTCTCTCTTTGCCTTCCCTCTTTCTTCCTTCCCTCCCTCTTCCTTTTCTCTCTTTGCCTTCCCTCTTTCTTTCTTCCCTCTTTCTTCCTTCCCTCTTTCTTCCTTCCCCTTTTCAGCCTCCTCTTTTTCGGGCGAACGGGAAAGGCGCACGCTTTTGTGACGTAAGTCCCTCTCCTTTAACACGTAAAACAAAATGGTTTAACGCTCTCCCCAGCCCCCCTCCCCCAGAGCGTTACGTATTTTACAAACGGCCTTTTTTGATGGATATTAATTTAGTATTACCTAATAAAATCCCTTAATGATTACGTGCTTTAAAACAAATCGGCCCTGATACCAAGAATTCAGGAAAAAGGCATTAGCTTTAAGTACATACAAACACGAGAATTTTGACGGTTCGAGTGTCTTATCATAGGGAGGAAATGACCAGTAGCGTGGCTTGAACATTCGATACATCGATTGTTATGCCATTTAAACCTATGGAAAAGGATCGATAAACAGGGTGTTCACAGCGAACACGTTTATAATCGATTCTTAACCATAGGTTTAAATGGCGTAACAATCGATACATCGCAATTCACGCCACGCCACTGGAAATGACCACTGAGGAACCCACCCCATGGGTTCAGCCACACTAGTCTTCAAGGAGCTAAAAGGAAGAAAGTTGCCCGCAAATTATTTACAATGGCTGAATATGAGGCGGTGCGTGCTTGTAACACTATGAATTTCGCTTGAGATATGTACATACTCATACGTTTCCACTCAATTTTAAAATCAATCTTGCATATTACACTCGAAAAGTTTTTTTTTTTTTTTTTTTTTTTTTCAACATGACTTCTAATATTATACGGCAAGGTCGGCAACAATTTTGTAGCAGGTGATAACCTGTGATAATCAGTAATGAACCCCTCCCCATCTAAAGTCACCGCAAGTGCCGTACTTCCTAAATTACGGAAATCTATCGGCGATTATGAAGAAATTGGAAATAACTTCTCAAGCCCATTTCAGATGTATTAACCTCTTTTTGGTGAATTGTTCGACTTAATAATCCTATAATTATTTAAGGAAATTTTGCCTGATACAAGCTGTACTCTATTTTTATGCATCAAAATTGACACTTCAGCCCTGTCAAATTTTTGCCTGGAAAGGGAACAATTTTCACTTTCCTTGCAGTTTGAGGGGAATAATTTATTTTCAGTTCTTTGACACTTCGCACAGACTTATGAACGAATGATATTAATGACTTAACACTGAAATGTGACTAACGTGACGTAAGTATGGATCACACCTCATGCAGGCTAAAAATACACCGTCATGGATGTCTTTAAAACTCGTAGGTTTTGCGGATAATTATGATGTATGACTAATCAGCAATAATCTGATTTTCACTTTTCACTCTACGACTGGACCAAGAATGCAGAAGTTATAAATTTTTGCCAATATCACCTACGGAATAATGGATCCCTGGGCAGGCCCGCCACATCCCATCTCGGGCCCTGGTACCAGTTTTAAGGTCCGGGCCCCAAGCACGGGGGGGGGGGGGGGTCCGAGGGGCATCCCCCGAAAAATTTTTGAATTTATACGACTCATTGAACGCATTTTGAAGCTTCCATAAAGAATTTTTCCATCAATTTCTGCGGAATAATTATGTTTTTTTCCTACTTTCAGCACAAAATACTTGCGAATTGTTGCATTCAAAACATCTGGAAAATGTTTTTCTTCTTATTTTTTTTTTTACTATTATATGATATATGATATGATACTATTTTCAGTTCCAAGAGGGACAGGCCCCCCTGGACTCCCCATTCGTTTGTCTATGGCAAGGGAGTTAAGCCATGAGCCATTGAAGTCGAGGATGCCAAGACTGGAGACTCTGTGCATCTGACGACGGAAGAAAATGAAACGCACTTACTAAAAATATCCCTCTATACTGAAAATCTTGAAAATGGATAGAAATTTTCCAAGAAGTATACATCTTTGAAAATTTAAGAAGAATTCTGAAGTGCCTCAGCGTGTTTCTGAAAATCCATTCACCTATTGCGAAATTTTTACGGTAAATTTTTCACTTTATATTACGAAACAAGGGTTGCGTGTGAATTCGTAGTGGTTTTTCACAGGTAACACGGGCCCCCTCCGGGGCCCGGGCCCCGGTACCAGGGACCCAGTATCCCCCCCCTTGTGGCGGGCCTGTCCCTGGGCAGGATCAAAAATCAAGAGCCACACTTCACGTTTCCTTTTCAAAACCTCTCGTAGACTACGTTGAGGAAGTTAGAAAATAACGGTTCTCGTATGAATTAATTCCCAATGCCCGCTCAGGCAACAATGTAAGTACCTACTCCATTTAAATCCATTAAATATATCGATTCTAGACGGGACAAGCTGCCTCACCTAGAATTGATCGTTTATAACAACCCATTTAAATGGAGAAAAACAGTGTCCCTGTGGTGGCCCTACCCTGTATTATACGTGCCTTTTTGTGTGCAAGTTTAGGCATTATTTTTTGGTGATATTTATTGGGCACGATCAACCATATATTCTGCTGTCGAGGTATGTGTACTGCTCCGTGGTTACAATTCTGTTCACTACTAGAAAGAGGTTTTTTTTCTTCTCTTATATGTAGTATCAGAAAGCCAAGAGATAGCAGCACCACGCACTCACAAACGTGCTTTTCGGTAGAGCCACGTGTAGAAAAAAAAGTAAATCAATTTAATATTCCAGCATCGTCAAGAGCCACAATTTGAGAGAATAAAACGTTCGCGAACGGTCGTCGAATTTTCCCTTCAGAAAATTACACCAACCCGTGTATCAACAGCTTTCATGTAAAAAAATTGGATCTTAAAATGTCATTTATGAAAATCGTATACATCAAAAAACCTCTCTTCAGAATGATCAACCCGGGGATGAACACTGAAAAAAACTTCTCGGCGTTTTAACCAAGGTCCGTTGGTACCTTTACCATCTCACGTTTTTTTACCAATTATTGGTAATTTTACCAAGACAGACTGGTAAGCTTACCGAAAAACTGGTATTTTCACTGTTTTTTCAGGTAAGAATACCACTTTTATTGGTAATCAATTCCCGGTAACTTTGCCATTTTATCTCGGTAATTCTACCATAGTCGATAAAAAATATTGGCGTTTTTACCGAGGTCCAGTAACATTACTGAGAAAAGAAAATAATTTTGGCGAGATTTCTCGGTAAAATTACCAATTACATAAATGGTAATTTTACCAAGAAAAAACTGGGATCATATAGAACCCTGAATTCTTGGTAATTTTACCCTTTTCTTAGTAAATACACCGAGATTTTTTTTTCAGTGAATCGGCAAAAATAGAGTGCACGTATTAAAGAAAATGAGGAGAACATGTATGATGCTAGCTCATATATTATGAGGATTTGGGCTATTAAACTTACAGGTTAGTGACTTTTTGTACTTGCGTCATGTCCTACACTATAATCATAAATACGCGGCAAAATTCTGCAGCGTTTAAATGGAGTTACGTCCTTTCCAGTGGCGCGGCGTGAATTGCGATGTATCGATTGTTATGCCATTTAAACCTATGGTAAAGAATCGATTATTAAGGTGTTCGCTGCGAACACCCTGTTTATCGATCCTTTAACGTAGGTTTAAATGGCATAACAATCGATTTATCGCAAAGCACGCCACGCGCTACTGGTCCTTTCGTCCGGAAAACGACGCGCTGTCTAAGGACCGACTCCACATACGGTTAACACACAGAAACTGGTTGAGCACTTGTCACTGATAAGTATGCCGTTCACAGAAATGCAGGGTCATCATTCGGAGTTTACTGTTCTATAATACGCGTCACTAGACTGCGGTTTCTTAAAACATGGCAAATAGGATCGTTTACACGGAGGGCGAAACGCAATAAAATAAAAATACCTACAAATGATTAGAAATTCTGGTGAAATGTTTTATGAAATATAGGTACGGCTGTGAAATATTTTGTTATTGCTAGAGGCTAAAGTATGCTACTCACACCCAAAAACACAGATTTCGCAAAAAAGTAACGATTTTTGCATTTAAGGAGCATGTGTTGTAGGTAATTAGTCAAATCAGGCATATTATCAAATGCCTAGGCAGATAGTCGAAGTCAGTTTATGAAATTGTGTAACTTCACGACAAAAAGCTTACAAGTTTTCAATATTTTAGAAAATGACTCATCAAATCTACGAACTCTCTTTGTTGCATCCTCTTAAAATAGTTAATGTTACAATTTTGAAAGTTATGTGTTTTATGTCATGCTGTTCGTCGGAAAACTCTCTTGTGCCCTAAAAAGTAAAGTTCGAGCGGTCTGACTAATTTTTGGGCCAATAGAGCGAGTTGAATTGAATTAAAATCTGGCAGTGTTGAACCCTAAACATGGCAAAAATTTATCTTAAATAGATTTCCACAGAAACTTTGTTTCTCTTAAACTTAGCCGGTTAGCCTTTCTTTGCGCTGCTCACTAAAAAGTTTTCTATAGCATGGCGGGGAAAATATGTCAATATTTCACGCTAGAAGTCATATTGGTTTCTTTTTTTAAAAACATTTTTTCAAATTTTTCGACAGTGGGATGGAGATTGCAGCTTTTGATCCACGGATCTGCATATTTCCAAAGAGTATGGAGGCGTTATTTTTCTCGCCTCAATTTAAACATCTAAAAGCTCTCATTTCCTGTCCACCCATGAAGCCGAGGGTAATTCACCCGTAAATTCTATTGAAGTTATTCGTCGTTGAGTAAAATTTTTATCGCGTGTTACCGCGTCCGTTGATCACGTGTTTCTTGTGCAACGACCAAAGTATCTCCCAGTCCCAGCGTCATTTACATGTCACATTTTCACTCGGAGTTGTCTTATCCAGATTGACCCGAAAACGAGCGATCTAATACGAGTATGTATGGTATAAATCCAACAATCAAGCAACTATGCTCACTAATTCCTCGATTGTTCAATTTACTCAGTTTTATTTTTACGTCCGATAGCAAATTCAAACAGGACTGCCGGATTGAGCGAAAAAACGCAAAGGCGCCCCATTTGTAAAACGAGAGAATCAACTAGCCTGGCAACGATGGATTCTTCGAGGAAGCATACATGTGTCTGCATACACACGTACTACAAAAGACAGTCGCCAACCGCGCATAATCTGAGTAACCTTTGAATTTGACAAAATCAATAGCGAGATAACGGCAAGCTGGTCTAAAAATATATAAAAATAAACCCCCCTTATCTACGCTAGCGCAGGCTCATTGTTAAAAACCAATCGAACTGAATTTCCTAGCAAAGCAAACGGAGGCACACTGCACTTGACAAAAGTTCCATTCGAAAGGCTCCCAGGCCAAGAAAATCGCTCAGGCTCTGCCAAAAGAATGGCTACTATGCTTTAGCAAAGAGTAAAGACAACATATTCTAGAGATGCAAACGATTTAAGCGATGTAATCTAGCGGGGTCGAAGCTAAGCTCGGAGGTCAACGCTATTTTTCGCCGACTGATGATCGATGAGCAACCTGTTGAGCTTCAAATTCGCCACATGATGACTAATAATTTATGGACGTATTTATGCTAAAAGGAACTATGTGCATAAGGTTTGCGTGAGACATAGTTCCTTTTAGCATGCGTGCATATGTTGGTGTGAGCACTTTGCTAAGGTTCAGATGCCAAACCATACCTGGATAGATCCCATACATAATCGGATAGTGGGACTGCGATCTAGGTGAGTTTTTTTTCTTTTTCTTCTTCTTATTTTTACTACTTCAAGTAGCCCACAAGAGCTAATCCTGCGTCTTTGGTCCCGTCCCCCTCCGTCCCTACAACCAGTCTCAGGCAACCGTTGTTCGAGACCATCAAACTCGGGTCGCCTGGCCGGGAATCGAACCCGGGACCTCCCGATCATAGAGTTAGCGCTACGACCACTACACCATACTGCCGTGCTAAGGAAGAACGCCGTATGAACATTCGGGAGTTGCCAAATTTCCTTCGATAAAATGTTTATTCTTGAGGAAAGTTATGAATATTTTTGCTTTATAAATTTTCAGAATCTTTTGGTGAATTTATGAACAAAATTATCTGAAAAATTGGAAGGAAAATATTGATACGTTCTCGAGGAAATTCGTGTTCTATAAATGGAAATTTGGCAACGCCTGAAGGTTCGTACGGCGTTTTTCCTTAGCACGGCAGCATAGGAGGCCGACCGAGTACCTGGTGCCTTGATTATGGGATGCTGTGGAATGACCTAACTCCTGACCTCCGCTTTCCTGTATAAGTCCTTGCATATTGGGATTTTTGAGGAAACCTCATTTTCCGGTATATTGGATATTATTTTGGGATTTTTGAGCGTTCACGAAAAGTGACGTAGTAACAAAATTCGCTCTTAGGGAACGGATGTTCCGCCCACACAATGTGTTTGCACTGGGGGTAATAAAAGCTGCAAGTTGGCCAACGACATCTGAAGAAGTTGCCGGATTGATTCGCATTATTTTCGAATTTTTGAGATCGCTACTCCCAACTGAAGCTGAATGGACCTCAAGACGGAATTCGAAATCGAGCATCGCAGTTCTTGTTACCCAATTAAAATGTCACGTGAAACACACTGGATATCCATTAAATTTTCCTATTCAACACATAAGTGATAATTGAACTACATTTTGCAATAAAGAACTACTATTTCTTACTCGATCATAAAAGCTCCTATCTGCATAGGGAGACTTATGGCAAATATGCTGTTTCTAAAGAGAGCCAGGAAATAGTGGTTAACTTATTGCAAAATTTGGTCCAATTAGAGTTTTCTTTGCTCGTCAAGAAACAGTGTCTACTCGAATTCAACGCACACTCGACTAATCCCACTGTCGCGGTGTTTCATGAAAAATTTTGTTATTCTATGTACCAGAACTCTTTTTAAATGATTTTGCACTATTGAACCTGACCACCGGATATTCCTGATCTCACTCGGATAATAGATAGAGAAACAAAACTCAATGGGCCTGTTGCAAACTTCAGCTAGACCTAAAAGAAGAGTTGCTTTTCATTAAAAATGTTTCAAAATATCACGATGAGCGCATTGGTCAAGTCTGACTTAAACAGGGCCGATTTTCCTACTTGCCGCCCATGGGCCGCCTGTATTTTGCCGCCCCCTTCTCATTCGTTTTGAAACATCAATAAAAACCATCAAGTGAACGTGCCAGCGGGGGAGGGGTGCATAAGACGCGTTTACTCGTGTTGAACACATTTTTGGGAAGCCCTGTCAACACTACTAGCAAAAGGTCACGGAACTTTGCGCGAAAGTCAAGTTTCGTAAACCTATCTCTAATGGACAAGGCCTTCCATTCATAAGAAATGAACGAAAAAATTATGAAAGAACAAACACAAAATTTGGTTTAATGATTTTAACTTCCGCCGCCGCGCCGCCGACCGCACGTGTTTGGCGCAATGCGTGAAGTATTCACGCAGTCTTGTAGGCGCTATGCGTTTCACGCTGACCGCACTGTGTTTGGCGCAATGCGTGAAGTATTCATGCATTCTTGTAGGCGCTATCCGTTTCACGCTGACCACAATAACCGCACTGTGTTTGATGCAATGCGTGAAGTATTCATGCAGTCTTGTAGGCGCTAATATGTGTTACATGCCGATTGCCGCGCCCGCCGAGGGCTTCTCCTTTTCATCTCAAGTCCTCGTCATCATTTTTCCCTAAGTCGCGCCGTTCCAGGCCAAATTGTGTGTTTGGTTTCACTCTTAACTCGACTAATTTAAGGTGCTGTCTCTTGTATCACTAAAAGACGACAAAATTAGAAATTACTATACTCTCGGGAAATGAGAGATTTTGTAGCCTTTTCTCGTTTGTAATTTTTTTTCTAAATCCGATTTTTTTTATACCTAAATTTAAAATACTCAGATATTTTATATACAGTTTCTTACTCAGATTGTGAAGTTAAGAGTGTAGTTCAGACTTTCTCAATACGCTCATTGTGACTTCTGAGTCGGTATTCTTAAGAAATATCTCTTCTCTTAGCTCTATCCGAAGTTTGCAACAGGCCCATCACGTACACGTTTAAATGAATTAGAGTAAATTCCGTGTTTGAATTATTTGCTTTAAAAAAAATAATAAAAATAAAAAAAAATCAGTTCGTATACTGTTGAATGATTTTTCTACCTGCAGCTGTCTCGCAAAAATACGTATTGAGCAAGGTCGTTTGATATGCCATCAAAGAAGAGTTAACGCTAATCGAGACAAATTCTATTCATTCTTGGCCCTAACAGATGCCGGCGGACGAGACTAGACTAAAAGCATGGTTATCCATTCATTTAAGAATCATTGCTCTCACACATACGCGCAGGGGGTATCCGCGGGGTACGTCCGACAATTTTGGCAACGTCGGCTGGACATTTCGATCTCGTTTTTGCGCATCGGCGCGTCAAATTTTGGCACCGTCAGTTCGTTGCAAAACGTCGTATGAATGAGCATTCGACCATTGCCAAATCTCGGTCGATAAAATGCACATTTTCTGAGAAATCGTATGCAGTTTTTTTCTCCTGAATTTGTTCGGATATTCCTTCTTTGCAATTTAATCTAGAGTACCTGATTTTAAGGGGAAGTATCCATAGAGCTTTTCTAAAAAATATATCCTTTATCGGGCATGATTTGGGGACATGTGAATGTTCATACGACGTTTTCCTTTCAGTAAGTGACCGGCGAGTCACCCCACACAGTCTACATTCTTCGCAATTGGCGTCTACCTCAAATTCAGGCGCCTCACAGTGGATCGAGTCAATGGGAGAGATCGGACAAAATTTGAAGACTTTAAACGCTTATAACTCCGTTTATACACATTTTTGAGGTTCTAAAATGGTTCTGTAGGTTTTCTCGTAAAATGTTCTACTCAAAGCACCCCTTGAAACGTAAAATGTGACGAAATAATCATCAAAATTTGCAGTTTTAGTAAAAAATTTCATATCCGACCTCTCTAATCGACTCGATCCACTGTGCGCATCTTAAAAATTCCGCATTATTTGAGTCGAGACTCGAGATGTGTTTATTTTCCTTTTATTTACATGTCACGTAAAATATAATGACGCCTTTTTTTCTAACCTTTGATGATGGCGTCGAATCAATTTGCATGACGATTTAGATGCCAGCTTTTCGACCTTTTCACACTCCACCTTACTTTTGATTGATATATACCTCACGCAGTACATACCAGTAAAATTTCGAACGCAAGAGAGGAAGTATTGTCGCATTAGAGTCTCGTTATAATCTGTAGTGTCAATGTTTAATTTATTTGTTTTTATTTGCCCAAGAGGATGACTTCCGTAACAAAGTGAAATGGATCTTTTTTGCGCCAAACTCTTTTATTAAAAATCCGTATCATTTTGTGACTCTATCTTCATCTTAAATAATTTTACGCGTCATAAGAATCAAATACATAAAAGTAAACAAATGATAGGTATTTCTTTACTGATATTCTTCTCTCCTCCCCTCTTCTACTTTTCAATAGGAAATAAAAATATAATTGAATAATATCTTGCATGTTTTTCTTCTATACATAAATCATTCTATTATTACTTCTTATGCATCGTTCTTTTTAAAAATACACGTACTTATCGTATCATTTACTTTATTTTTAGCCGCAATTGGATTATTGCTTTTAAGGAGTAAACTATAACTAGTTCAGTCTAATCTCATAATTACGTAATCACTTGAAAGACGCAAGTCTACTGCTTTTGTTAGAAAAAGAGACATGATTATAAGAAGAAAATTAATCCCTTTTTTCTTGACATAGAGGGAAATTCAAGGTTTGATAAGTTATTCATCAGACAATAAAGAGTTTTGCTGCGGAGCTTTTTGCGATGATTCTCGTTCTTTTCCAAGGGATCATAATTAATTTGTCTTTGACGAAATCCTTTGAACAATTGAACATACCTATTAGTAGTGTGGTTGTTCCATATGGAGACATTTATCATATATTAGAGATCTCGGCGGATTCAGAAGTGTGGCATCACCGGATTTCCTCCATTTAAACCTATGGAAATCTATCGATTCTTGGAGGGGTCAGGTTCTCCGACAAGAATCGATTATTTAGCATAGGTTTAAATGAAGGAAATCCGGTGCTGCCAAATTGCTGGATCCGCTTCTGTCAGATATTGTGAGCGAGGAGGTCCTTTTGACAGTATCTCCGAAGCTTTAGCAAGGAGCCATTGAGGGTTCGCGACTTGTATTGGAGAAAACTTTTTTTTCAATTTTTTTTTTAAAAAATGTCTTACCATTAAGATTTGTTTCTGGATTCAAAGAAATGTAACTTTAATTGATTTAAATCAAAAAAATTAATTTGAAAAAATGAAAAGATTGTTAGAAAGTAAAGAAGTGAACGAGTTTCAAATCAGGACTGATGGGCTATGTTCGCCTGCAGGTCGATTTTTGAATCGTTGTCGAATGATCCCAATCGATAAATCCCTATCTTAGCCATGCTATCTATCGATCAGTGGCGTGGTGTGAATTGCGATGTATCGATTATTATGCCATTTAAACCTATGGTAAAGAATAGATTATCAAGGTGTTCGCTGCGAACACCCTGTTTATCGATCCTTTTCCGTAGGTTTAAATGGCATAACAATCGATATATCGCAAAGCACGACACACCACTGCTATCGATCAAGGTCATTCGATATCCATTCAACAATCGACCTGCTGCTGGTGTGCTCTAATTAAGAGCAAAACACGCTGTGCAGAGGTTGAAATTTTGATCAAAATTTCAAAATTGATGGAGCACTATGATAGCACACGATTGGCTTTAAAACTATGTAAACATTAATTTAAGTAAAGTTTACGGCGCGAAATGCAAATAAAACCACATTTCAAGCCATTTTCCATCACATGTGTTCGAAATGTCCGCCTTTTGCGGATCCTAAGGCTCCTCGAAGGCCTGAGATGGAGGAAACCAATCAAAAAGAACCTCCTCGTGTTGTCTTCTTTTAAAGGTAGTAAACAAATGTATACAACGACGCCAACTAAGAAAAATGGATTGTTGACTAACAATGTAGTGTAGTGTTGGGATCAAACTGTGGTGGATACTAGTGGAGGTTTTGTTAGCATCGAGAACACCTTGGAATCGTTCCAAAAAATAAACTTTTACGTTTTAATATCACAAAATTACCGTTCGATGCTCAGACTCATTGTGAAATTGGGTCTGTTTTTAGATCTTTCGTCCGAATTCCACCGGGGCGCTCATGAATGAATCCGACCTCTTTGAGGATGCAGAGAGTAAAAATGAAAAAAAAGAAGGCAGATGTGTAGTGTATAGTAGACGCCGTGATATTACTAAACGCCGAAAATAGTACTCGCGGAGTTGGTTGCGAATCTTGTAGTCGGTACACTTGTATTTCTTCCACTTAAATCAATTAAAATTTATCAATGGACTACTGGAAGTAAAAAATTAAGCATCGTAAGCTATATTTCCTCATCGAAACACGCCCAGCACGTCAAATATGTTGAAAATCCCAATATCAACTGATAAAGGAGGAAAATAGCGTTCATAGTTTACATCAGAATCAGTAAATTAACTGGTGGATTGGATATATACAAGTAATGAATGGAAACTAAATCCCAGTCCACCTGAAACCCACTGAAATCCCCCTTTAACTTGAGATATTGATATTTCTGAGGTTTGGTTGAGGTTTTTTTTGTGAGGTTCGGTCCACAGCCGTCGCCAAATTTTTTCTTTAAAAAACAGAGATGTTTTTTTTAAAAAAAACAATAGCGGACTGTAGGTCTAACTGGATGCATTTTTGAGAGAAAAAAATCTAGAGAAAAAGTCTTATTTCAGCCCATATAGGGACCTAAACCCGTAGACCATGCTCCTGCATTCTGGAGCTGATTTAACCCAAGGACACCCTGCACCTGGACAGTTTGCAATTAGAGAGCTTCAGGTGTGAAGTTTAAAATCTCAAGTCCAACTTAATTTTTTCAAAAAGACAACTGCTTTTGGAAAACACAAAATTTTTCAAATCTATATACTCTAAGTGAGATGAGCCGAAAATGAGGTGTCATTCGATTCCACGCGAGACAACCTGTTCATAGATGTAATTGTTTTCTAAACATTTAAATGGACGCAGTCAAAAATACGAAGGTGCGAGCAACTTCTCTCCGAGGGTCTCAAGAGTAATAAAAAGAGGCTGAAGAGAGGGGGTACAGCTACACACCACGCTCACGCTCAACCTGCCGTGATTGAAATATGTGAGAATTTAGATGGATTAAAAATGTTCCTGGCAAAAAAGGGGGGGGGGGGGTCGAAAAATTGGGGAGGGTAGAGTAATTTATATAAGTCATGCCTCCCCCCCCCCCCCCCATGTATATGACTCTAAAAATTGAAAAAGAGATTGGTGATCTTTGTAACTTTTGAATTGGAATAATTGGATGTGCAAAAAAAATGCATCATTCATCAATCTATTTGGTTACGCGTTTAGGATCAAGCGTGAGCATTCAACTGAGTTTTGAACTGCTGATAACCGATGTAAACTATGCATGTCGATCGTCACTGATAACGATAAAAATAACACCTCGGCACAAGTCTACAGATGTTTATCCATCAGAGAAATCTGAACTTAAAAACTCGGCGATACAGTTCAAAGGCTATTTCTTGAGGTATTCTGAACACCATTGATTGATCGCTATATGTGATGATTTAGGTTTATTAGTTTGTTACTACTTTTCTCTTGTTCATAACCGTCAAAACTGCTATTATTAAAATAAATTTTGGTTGATGATCAGACATTAAAGATTTTTGGTTGAAGCGAGACTTCAATTTTTTCATTATTTTTGAATAATGAAGTTGTTATTAGTATCTATTCACCTGATCACCTATACCAAAGGGGCTTCTTTAGACTGTTCTATTGATGACGTCATACAATATTTGAATAATCCGATGGCACCACTCGGAAAAAATGATCAGTTCTGATATAGATCATTTTGCCGCGCTTTTTAAAAGTGACACCATTTAGGCGATAAATCGAATGACGTACCTAGTTACTAGATCAGCATATCAGCATAGAGAAAAAAAGGAGGTGTTTGCATCTTGAGGTTTGTTTACCTTGTGACGTAGGTCGGTACAACCTGGCCAGCGGAATCGGAATTCGAAGTATGAAAAACGGACCATAATGTCCCATTTTTTTGCTTAAATCAACTCATGATATAATTTCAAGCACTTTTTAAAGCGTGACTTTTTTCCATAAATTACACCGTTTCCAAGAAAATCGATGATGAAAGTCGCTGTGCCGACCTACGTCATCAAAAAAATTCCAAGATGCCCGAAATGCAAACACCTCCTTTTTTTCTCTATGCTAAATCAGTAAGTTCTAGAAGTGTGAAAAATTTGGTATCATTAGCTAACAGAGATAAATATATGCTGAAGTTCATAAGATGGAAGTAACTGAAATGAAGCATCAACAGTATTTTTTTTTTACAAAATTTGTTCGACGATCTTTTCATTGCGAGCAATGAAATCAAAGCTGGGAGCTGTTATATACGATCCTAAACCCGTATCAACCTTAACCGTTTCATACCAGACCTAGCATTAGTTCGTCCTTTCGTATAAACTTTTTTAAAGAGGAAGACGTGTTAAGGCGATGTGGAAAACTGTTCTGACAAAACCCCGCGCAAAAATGTTTCAATTTTTTGGGGGTTTTTCCACGGATTTAATTTCACTCGCATCACGTGTTTGACAAACAAAACAAACAGCGGAGAGACGAATCGTGTTCTCCCGACGGCCCCGCACGAGCGACACGACACGACGGGCATCGTCGCGAAAAGTTGCTCGGAAAATTCAGCGGATTACGGTAAGTATGAGAAGGGTCCAAACCTGATTTCAGCGTGGCATAGGTGGGGATTCCTCACGTAAACTCACAGATCACAACCACTGAACCGCTCGAGCGCATCGGAAGCACAACACTGATAACGGGAGCCCGTGCCGGGCGCGGACCGGGGATGGCGACCGTCATTCATAGGAGATGAAACTTTAAAAAAAGGTTACATCAAGGTCGAGATGTAGCGAATCGCATCGGAAGATCGCTCCGCGGTGCGTACGCATGCTCCGAGAGAGGCGGCCAACGCGACCGCAGCTCGCGAAGGCAGAGAACTCTGTGTTCGGCTAGGTCCAGACGTCAAGATGGTCGAATCGAACTAGTTCGACGAACCAAAGAGCTCTGCAGTGGCATAGCCAGGGATTTTTAAGGGGGGGGGGGGGGCTCCGGTCAGACATTTTTCGTGGGGAACCCAGATAAGACATAATATTTTTTCAATATTGGGCAAATATTGTCAGTATTGTCGCAATATTTACACAATACTGACAATATTTTGACAATATTTTAATCAAAATTATTTTTTAAAAAAATATTTAATGAATCTTTATTTAGTATTTTCAAAAAATAATGTGTTTACCCAAAATATTATAAAAATATTTTCACAGTATTGACACAGTATTTCACAGTATTTGAAAGTATTGGCACAGTATTTATGCCAAAAGGAAATATGGTGTACACTTTTAACATTGGATAATATTTAACCAATATTGGCCCCATGTTTTGCATAAATATCAAAACAATATTGTTCAAATATTGGCTAAATATTTCCGTCTTATCTGGGAAAGTTGTCCTTGAAAAGCACGAGTAAAAATGTTTTTGGAGAAAATTTTCCGGTCAAGAAAAATTTCGGACCGCCAGAACCAGAGAGCCCCGCAAAACATAGCCAGGAATTTTTAAGGGGGAGGGGGAGGTCGTCTCCGATAATAAATGCCTTGCGGGGAAGGTGGTCCTTGAAAATCACCTGGAGATCAAATTGCATACCTGATGCTTTGAAGGCACTTTGAAAGAAACCGCTAATTTGTGGTCCAGCATTTCGATTGAGAGTACCGTGCGTCAGTAAGTCGGTAACGGCCTTTGTTTTAGACGACGGGCGACTATTTCGACTCCTGTGAGATTGTCAAACACCGCGAGCGAAATACCTGCTTGGTTGCGGACTTACACCGTCGATATAGTTTACGATGTTATCGAGGCAGGTTTGAGGAGATCCTTGAGGTGGCAGCAAATAAAGGACAATTTGACTAATCTTGAATAAAATTTAACGCAGCAACATCGGAAATAGACCGCATTGCAAGGGAAAACAATGATTTGCCACTGCACAAAATAAAACATACGCCAGAAGTATCGAAAACTCTGTGAAAACTTCAAGGAATGGTATTGATTTGTTCTTCTTCAAAAAAAAATAAATAGAAGCGCGCGGAGATTTTTCAAAAACCGCAAAAGAGATACGTGGTCTGGTAGTTTCACCGTGATTGCGTCAACACTCATCATCAAAAGATTATCTAAAGCAACAGCATTGAGTACCTAATCAAAAATAGACTCTGATACGCTGTTGATTGGGTTTTCAAAGGATGCAACTATTCGGCCTCTGAGGCAACGCCAGGAAGTATCTTTTCCAAGTGAAGGCGTTTCTTGTGCATCGTCACTCCTCATCGAAGGATTAATCTCCAACGATCGCATTTACTCACTAATCTACGCTGACACGCTGTTGATTAGGGCCAGATTTATCTACTTGCCGCCCATGGGCCGCCTGTATTTTACCGCCCCCTTCTCATTCGTTTTGAAACATCAATAAAAACCATCAAATGAATACGTGCCAGCGGAGGAGGGGTGTATAAGACGCGTTTACTCGTGTTGAACACATTTTTCGGGAAAGCCCTGATAACAATACTAGCAAAAGTTCAGGGAACTTTGAGCGAAAGTTAAGTTTCGTAAACCTATCTCTGTGTGGACAAGGCCTTCCTTTCATAAGAAATGAACGAAAAAATTATAGAAGAACAAACATAAATGTGAATTAATGATTTTAACTTCCGCCGCCGCGCGCCACGCAGACCGCACCGAGTTTGGCGCAATGCGTGAAGTATTCAGACAGTCTTGTAGGCGCTGTGAGTTTCACGCCGACCGCTGCTGAACGCACTGTATTTGACGCAATGCGTGAAGTATTCACGCAGTCTTGTAGGCGCTATGCGTTTCACGCTGATCGCACTGTTTGCCGCAATGCGTGAAGTATTCATGCATTCTTGTAGGCGCTATCCGTTTCACGCTGACCGCAATGACCGCTCTGTGCTTGATGCAATGCGTGAAGTATTCGTGCAGTCTTGTAGGCGCTAATATGTGTTACATGTCGATCGCCACGCCGAGGGCTGCTCCTTTTCATCTCAAGTCCTCGTCATCATTTCTCTCTTTGTAAGTCGCGCCGTTCCAGGCCAAATTGCGTGTTTGGTTTCTCTCGACTAATTAAAGGTGCTTTCTTTTGTTAGTATTACTGAAAGACGACAAAATTAGAAATTACTATACTCTCAGGAAATGAGAGATTTTGTCGCCTTCTCTCGTGTGTAATTCTTTTTCTAAATTCGATTTTTTTTATACCTACATTTAAAAAAATCGCAAAATTTGTCGCCCCCTATAGATTTGCCGCCATGGGCCGTGGCCCATGTCCCGCCTTAATCCGGCCCTGCTGTTGATAGGGTTGATTGTGGTGCTGCTGTTCAGCTTTGGAGACCCCAAGTAGCAGTGGCTGTAAAGAAAAGTTGTAAAAAACTCGTAAATTTTAAGAGATCTCTTAAAATTTACTTTAAAACCACTTGAAAATTACGTAAAAAAACTCTTGAAATATTCGTATTAGGAAACCCTTTTTGGGTCTTTTTTTACATAAATTTGAGGGAAAATTTGGAGTAAATTTTACGCATTTTTTTTTTTTTTTTTGTTTTGTTTTTTTTTTAACTCCCTGCGGGCAAAAACGAGGAAAAAAAGTGGTGAACGGAAAAGTATAAAAGGAACAGTTGCAGCCCATAAAAATTGAGGATAAAATTTATTGAATTTTACGTAAATTTTACGTTTTCTTTTAATTAATATAACTCTATTTTTTTACTTTCGAGAATTGCCCAAACAGGTTTCCTAAAACGAGTATTTTGAAGAGTTTTTTTTACCTAAAATTTACGAACTCTTAAAATTTACAAGTTTTTTTCATTTTTTCGGACAACTTTTTGTAGAGCTTTTTTCAAGAGTCATTGCTACTAGGGATGGACACCTCTTCCGAATATGTCTCTAGTTAGAAAGAGGTGCCAACAAGATGGTCTTCTTTTCGCAGAGGGATCCGTGTCGCCTTCTTGCTTAAAAATTAAGCTCGAATTTGTGATTTCCCATCCTAAGAGACACCTGATGGCCGCACACATTAGTGCCTTCTGATGCTCATCCGTCTTTTTCCTGCCCCTAGCTCCCCTATTTTTGGCCCTCCCCCTTTATTACTTCTATTTTTTCCCTCCTTCCCCTTTCATCTCTTTCTCCTATGTCCTTTTCACCTTCCTTCTTCTTTTATCCTATCTTTCTTGTATTGCCGCGAGGCTCCGTCGCGCCTATAGCTCCACCCTTTGCAACGGCACGGTCAAGTGTGCTGAAATACTTCTTTAGAATTACGATATCTATTTGAAACCAAGTCCGAAGGGACTTCACAGTGGAATTGTCCAACTAAAAAAGAAAAGGCAAGAGTATAATTCAAGTTCATTGATTTATTTGTTCACTGAGGTCATGCAGTACAAAAAAAAATTCAACAATGTTGACATAAAAATAAAAAAGGTAGACATTAAATTATGTGGCCAATACTGTGCTTTGCCTTAAGATGTAGGTAAAAAATCAAGAAAGGGTGGGTAAAAGAAAGTCAACACACTTAAATAAAACTTGCTTAGAGTAACAGAATGAAATAATGCATTAGTATACAAATCAAGTGTCATGGAAATTCATCATCTAATCTGCTGATCATGAACACAACTGAGGACATAAACTTTTTAATCTAAATTCGAGTCTTATACTAAATACATATTCTCTTCGTGTTTACAAAATTAAGAGGGAAGGGGGGAGTACGGCATCACAAAATATTGCCATAGTTCCGTTGAAAATGCAGGAGAAATTATTCAAAAGAGATCTAGACATGGAGACCATTTCCAGAGCATACATGTTTGTCTTTGGAAGAAAAAGAAACACAATTTAGCACTAGTTATTCAGTGCCACTTCATCTGCCCACCAGCAAGAACTAATCTCCGATTACTTGAGAAACAAGAATATTTACTGAATTTTATTCCGAGAGTAATTCCTGCAGTTTGTGCAAGGGCTCCATTCAGATGAGTTTGCAAATAATATTTGAGGCTTGAAGTTAAAAGGAAACATTCCTTTAAAAAGAATAAAAAGATCCTACGCTATTGCAAGGTTATTGACAGATTTGAATGCCATTAACATGGATGAGAGGTTTTACATTTTTGAAGAAAGCAAAAAGACTGCAAGAAACTCGCCTGAATAAGTTTCCGTTTAGAACAAGGGACACAATGTAGGTGGAGCTATGAGTGACCATACCAATCACTTGTCATCGTGAAATAAAACAGATGAATGTGACAGCATAGCAAAATGACATCTCTTGGGCCGATGATAAAAGAAATTTTGTTTTTGGTTTGATAGGAGGAAATTGTGTGAAAAATTAAAATTTGAAGAGGTATTTCCAACCTTGTGGCGATTCAATGATAAAAGCAAGAAAGGCAAAGGAGGACATCAAATATGTATAAAATGTAAGACACAATCTATCATACATTTAAAATTACTGCTCAACTTAATTTGTTCCTTTCTTTTGAAAACAAAAATTGTGCTGAAATTTTGATGCAAAAACACAGAAATTGTCAGCTTGGCAGTTTTCATTTCTGTATAATGGTTTCTAAACAATGTTATCTGCCACTACATTCTCTTTCAAACAGAGCTGATGCACTTAATTGTTTCCTGGGCAATACTCCTATAGAGTAACTTTTCCTTCCATAGACGATCAAAATGTTGCATTCAAGCTAAAAGAAACTATGTGCGTAAAGTTAGTGTACAACACAATTCCTTCTAGCATAAGTACGCCTTATATGCTCACATGAAACAAAAACATGATACAAGAACTAATCTACAAGTTATGAATTATAAAACTAAGTTTTTTCTATAAAAGAGGAAAGATATTCTGGTAAAAACCTATGAAATAATAGAGAAAAAGACAAACAGAGGCTTTGGCAGATTTGGAAAACTAAGTAATAAACGTTAAAACTTACATAGAGGGCAAACACTTTAAATAAACAGACTGAGTGAACATTCATGAAATCAACAAATTTTCGTTGAAGATAAATTGACACAGGTACTGGCAATCATGAACATTTAAAGAATACAAAAATACAGAAAAGTTGTTAAGTATACAAATAAACCAAAGAAACGAAAATATTTTTACTTTTTAAATGGTGACAACGAATTGAGAATGCATTAAAAATTAATTATTTCATTCTATTCTATTTTTTCACTTCTTCAAAACCTTTGACATTTCTACGTTGTCACACATGAAAAAGACAAAAATAAATTGTTGAAGTGAGAAGTGGAAAATAAGAACCACAATGTAGGGCTAAAAGTTGAAACATTTCATCAGCACAACTGCATTCAGCATGCAGATTGTAAAACCCAACAGGAAAATCGGTAAGGAACAGATGAAGTTTAAAAACAATTGAAACTGCTGACAATACTTCTAAAATGAAAGTTTGTGGCTGAGAATCTGTGGAAACAAGTGAAAAAATTGAATGGTCTTCTTAGACTCCACAAAATAAAAAACCTAAATATTTTTTCCCAGCGTAAACATACATGGCCAATAGAAACAATGATTAAAGGAAACAGAGACAAAGGAGACAAATATTCCAGCTGGGATAGACAATTTGACATTGATTGAAAGTCTCTTCTACAAAATGTTTACCTACAAAACTGAAAAAAAAATTTTATTAATAGGGCAAAAACCTCTTGAGAGTGTACAAAAATAAGTTGATAGTAAATGAGCATAATGAAGAAGAATCACATTATTTTGTACTTCAACAACCGATTGATAAAGGCATACTTGAAGCTCGTTCTCGACGTATCAAGAATCTTTCAATTCTACTAGCAGGAGATCTCACAAAACGTCAAGAACAATCCACAAGAGGTAGTGCATAATTATTTTTTTTTGGCGGGGAGGGGTTAGTTTTCTACTTCTTTATAAACTCTGAGTAAAAGTTAAGTACAGCGTGATAAAGTTAATCTGGCTTACACAACAAAGCATGGCAAGGAGGATGCTTTTAGTGGCATAGAATGAACTTTAATAACTCTCTTGAGAAAGATTAAATTTTTAGTTGACTGCTTGCTGAGTAATCAAAAAGTATGTTATAAAAATTTAGAAAGTCATTTTTTGGGTGGACTGAAACAAGACAAATTTTGAAATTCAACAGACTTAGTGTTGAGCACTGGTCTAGTTATTTTATGAAAAGTTATTTTAGAACAAGAATCTTCGCATTCGCCTCATGAATTCGAGATAAACATTATGAATTGAGCAGAAAATGTCCGCAATACGGGTGATTATGATCATTGTATGGTAAGGTTTGATTAAAGCTCAACTGGAGGAATGAAACATTTAGCTTAAAATTAATACATGTGAGTATGTTTTTGCCATCGTTTGAAAGGAGGATCCAAGTGAATAACTTACAGGACATTCAAAATAAACACATATAAAAATAAAGACAAATAATTTGGATGTGATCATATGTACACTAAACATGCACATGACAATGCAAAGCACAGGTTCTGCTTAAAAAAAAAAAGAAAAAAAAAAACCCTTCCAATTGACCACAACTTACAACATATTAACATTGCTCTAGGATAATTTTGAGGTGAGATTCAAGGTTAAATAAAGAGAATTTCTATTTACAAGCTTTCAAACTCTTCTTTTCATGTACACAGAGTCTTTGGAAACAGAAAAAACCGGATTGGACGATTTTTGTGGTAAGTCAAGACGGATAAGAACAAGGACTTATCGTTGTCAGAACAATCTTTAAGAATTGAATTGCTGCAGAATTTTTGGAGTCATTTGATTCTTTTTTTCATCTTCTCTCAACTAGAGGAAAAGGTTGAAAGTTTGTGCTTAAAATTTAGTACAAGTTCATTTTCAGTTTTGAATTTTGATTCTACATTCATTCTCTGCATCCTGCGCTTAACATCAAAGGTATTTCTTCTGTAGCAAATAATTGACTATTTTCACAAGAATTAGGAAAAAATAAATTAAAAAATAATCTATAATGAGAAATGAAAAATAGAATTTCTGATGTATAAATGCAAATTCTAAAAAATTGTTTATGAGTCTACTCTTGAATGAAATGTATTCTAATCTTGAATGATAATTAAATTGAGACTCTCTTAAACCAAGAAAGTCTACTGAGATTGACAGGAAAAAAAATCCCACAATACATTGTATGAATAAAATAAAGATTCACGTCTTTACAGCTAAATTATATCCCAGGAAAATTTGAAAGAGGGAAATCAAGGGATTCTGCAATGCAAGTTCTGACGTTAAATATTCTACCTTATAAGAGATTATAGCTAGACTTATGCAACTGAATTTGAACATGCTGAATTTTTTGGGGGAGAAAAAATTAATAAAAAAAATAATGTAGTCAGTAATGTTCGCAGAACTAAAAAAAAGGGAATGGTAGTAAGGCAATTTTGAAAAAACCGACCAAAAGTATGTTAAGAGCTGAAATTCACTTAGGTAATAATGATTGAGTTCGACTGTGCAGCTAAGGTTTAGGATCATAATGCTACAAGCCATTTGAATTTGACTCAAAATGCCTTTCTACATGTATGAAGTTTGAGTTGAATAATTGATAATAAGAGTGAAAGCTAGAAATGAAATTTCCATTGTTAAAATAAGAAAGTAAAATTATCTGCAGTGATAAATACGTCCTTCAGTTTCCACTAATTTATTCAGCTTCAACATCACAGCTTCAACATCTGCAGTTCGATGAAGCTTCACATAATTTGCGTTGCGAACAAGACACATAGATAACCATTCAGGAGCATGGTCTTGGATCAATGACAAGTGCGACCTAATTTCATCTGAAACAAAGATAGAGAGTATTACATTCACACTGAAACAGAAAGATACATTAAAGGTGTGTTGCAGAAGTAAACTGTTAGAGCATGATAGGAAACGGAACTGCCTGATTCTATTCGGAGCTGATTACCGTTGACCCAGTCATCTGAATAAACTGATGACTTGTGTGTTTACATATGAATATCTGATGTTTCCGCCAAATGCTAAATAATCTCAGAATGTTAAAAGAAATGTTGGGTTCCGTTTAGCTAACAGAAAAACCAAATGGCATCGGATAACTTTACTTCAACAACGCACTTGACGCTATGGATAAAAAGGATGCGGATATGGAAAATTGTTGGGAGAGAGGAAAACTGAAATGTTTCAATTTTAATGTTTTACTAAAAGGTACTCTATGGACTAAGGGATCATCCATAAATTAATCAAAATAAAAAAAAAAGACTGATGTAATTTATAGGCGACCCCTAAGGTTCCTCTTCCTGTGGATGGTGACATTAGAGAACCATTTAAAACTTATAATAATTTGTAAAGAAGGCACCAAAATAATTGTAATTACCTGATTATGATCACTCCGACACTCATTGGAAAAACTTAAATGCCGAACAATTTGGTAAATATGAAAGAATATACAAGCTCAAACAAACTTCAAAGCTGATAACATAAGTAGCTTAAAATTCATCAGAATTTATATGTATGCATTATTTCATTAATCTAAAAGAAATGTAAAAAAGCTGTGATGTGATTATGTTAACAAAACAGAGATTTTAAGAGGGTGAAGGACTATGAAATGAAGAGGTTAAATACCTGGTGATAATTTCTCTCTGCAGCTATGTTCAAGTTTGACTGTAACTTGATCTAGAGGTAAGACACTTTTCCGCTCTACCACAAACAAGTTGCGTACGACCCGTGCAATTTCAGGTAATCGGCTCAACATGACAGCCTTCTTGTTTTGTGCAGGAGATCTTGTCATTGCTTCAACAGCTCTTGCTGCTTGTTTTGCTTTGATCTGAGGGAAAATAACATACTAGTTAATATTATTTGCTTTAGAGACACTGAAAATATCCATGGAAAAAGGTCAAGGATGCAGAAACTTATGAACATACTCTCAGTCAGTTGCGTGCAAAAATAAGAAGACTACAAAGAGGATTTTGAAAATGAGAGGGCTGAAACAATTTCATCCTACAAAAAGGTTAAAATAGGATGGCTACAAACTTCTTTAGTAACAGGATCAGGATATGACATAGCTTTATAATTATTGTCAAAATTGTTTTAAAAAAACATTGTTGAAAGAGCTTAAAATTTACTTGATGTAATAAAAAAAGCTTAAAATTCACTTGATGTGTTCATACTTTAAGTCCTTGATCTAATAAGGATTATTTATTTTTGAAACTTTGTCTGTTTTATGTAGGTTTTTGCGTTTTCTGCTTTGTTAACCCTTTTCTTTATATTCTAAAAGTTAAAATCAAAATTTTACTCTATTGATAAACGCTATGAATGCTCTCAAAATGCATACCCAAGCAAGAAAAAAAATCGATTTATGTATATAGAGGAATCGGCATGCTAATCTGAACTCTTTGAACTTGCAGACTACATGAGATTAATAAAGGAACAACAATATTTTATCCAGAAGTTTTTGACGGCTGTATCATTTAGAAGCATGAAAAATGCAAAAAAATAGGAAAATTTAATAAAGAAGAACTGGTACCTTATTTAGGAGAGATTGAGGAACACCTTTCAAGGCTTTGGAAGCAGCTTCAACTGCGTCCTTAGCTGATCCAGTTGCGGTGGGCTTCGGACTGTGACAAGGAACTGAGAAACTGGGGAAAGGTTTTCGAGGAGGCTCAATTTCAGTCTGACCTTCAAGTCTTTTTGAGAGGTTCTCAATGGCTGCGGTAACTTTTGCATTTGCTTTTAGAAGAGATTTAGCATTTGCTGCGAGAAAAAGAAAATACATTACTTTTAATGAGAATCACATTAAAGTTGCCTGCATTTAGAAGCTTGGGCATTTACATCAAAATTTACACTCTTTTACTCTTCTGAAAAATGATAGAACTAACAAAAGCGTTGATAAAAGATCTTGTGCGAAAATTAGAAATAAGTAAAGGCGCTAAATGTCAATGGAAAAGCGGCAAGCTAATTATCAATGGTGAACTAAAATCCTTTGATGACCTAAAAAAGAAATACGGTGATCTTGTCCCGGCCATACCCACGGAGGAACACCAAGATGACAACCATGTACCAGAGAACGGAGAATCCATGAGGAAGCGAAAACGAGAAGAAAAAAAGCCCCCTAAAACAGCTACCAAGTCAAAAACCAACCACATCCGATGCAACCTGGACAACTTTTTTCGCCCCAGAGCAGACTCCCTACCTGCAACACCCTCCCCCGACAGTGCCTTCAACACCGAGAAGCAGGGTAATGCACACCGCCCCAACGAATCAGAGGATAACTCAAGCAAGCAAGTCTGACAACAACGAAACCCCTGGCAGCCTGAAAATACTTCATTGGAATTGTAAAGGATGGTCAAACCTGACCAACCTCCCTAACGAAGATCTACAAATAATCCTAAGTCACGATGTAATCACTCTAAATGAAACATGGCTCACACAAGAGGTAAAAAATCAAACCTTTCATAATTTTAAAATAATATTCAGCAATGCAATTAAAGAAAAGTCAAGAGGAAGAGCATCAGGCGGCATTGCAATTATGATAAAAAATTCTCTTTTATCAAAAATGAAACAGATCTATACCCTAGACATATCAGACATGTGGATATTTGTTGAGTTACAAGGTCAATTTAGTAATCTTATAATTGGTGCAATTTATATAAATTCATCCCGGGACAATTATGTGAGTGTCGAACTATTAGAAGCAACTATGAATGATATAATGGAACGATCCCCAGACTCTCACATCATTGTCCTTGGAGATTTCAATGCCTGGGTGGGCAACCTAAATCAGTTAAATTATACTGATGAGGAACTTCTTGCTGGAACTAAACTAACTGTGAATAGAGAGACAACAGATGGAAAAATAAATAAGCGAGGAAAGCTAATTACATTAACTATGGAATCAGCTAACATGCTGTTGATGAATGGTAGAACAATCTCAGATTCCCCTGCTCAGTATACATTTGTAGGTAACCCAGGAAAAAGTATTATTGACCTGGCGTGGATTAGTGTAAAATCTGCAGAATTTATAAATGACTTTAAAGTGATTCCTAACTTCCCTGTATCAGATCATTTCCCATGCAGCCTAACATTAATGTCAAACCTAGTTTCACTTGCAGATAATAATGGTAGAAAAAGCCCCGTATCGGGAAAAGAAGTCACAATATTTAAATGGAATAATGACCTTTCTAAAAACTTTAACTCACGACTTGCCAGCTCACTGGCAGAGACAGAGGAAAAAGAAAACCGTGAAATAGATGATTACAATACTCTGCTTACAGCCATAAAAAAAATCTGCCAGTGAAACAGGTCTTAGCCACACTGTAAAAAGAAAAATAAGTTCCAATATGCACAGAAATAACTGGTTTGACCAAGAATGCAGAATTCAAAAACGTAAAGTTAAAAAAGCAGCTAGACAGGCTAGGAGAGAAAAATTCTCAAATAACAGCTGCAAAAATCTCCTTTTTGAAAAAGAAATGTACTCGAGCTTAATAAAAAAGAAAAAGAAGGCCAACGCAAATGAAATCCAAAACGCAGTGGCTAATACCAAGAACCCCTCTGAATTCTGGAAAACCATTAAAAAACTAAGGTGCAACAAAACACAAAAGAGTTCCGTAGATACCCAAACCTGGGAAAAATACTTGGAAAATTTTTATGAAACCGTCCCTGAAGCAGATACTGTCTTTCAAGATGCTAGACACCCAGTTCTGGATAGGAAAATTGAAACCAACGAATTAAACTCTGTATTAGATAGCTTAAAAAATAACAAAACCCCGGGAACAGACAGCATTCCTTATGAATTTTATAAAAACTTAAATGAAAAAGGGAAATCCGCTCTCCTGCGAATACTAAACAATGTAATGGAAAAAGGAGAAATCCCAAAAAAGCGGGGTGAAATTAAATTATCCATGTTGTACAAAAAAGGTAACCCAAACGACCCCGACAATTATAGAGGTATTGCACTTATCAACTCATTAGCCAAAATTCTCACCTATTTAATCACTAAAAGAGTCACTAAATTCATTGAAATTAATAATTTGCTACCTGAAAACCAGGCTGGCTTTAGAGAGAAGAGAGGCTGCAATGACAACATTTTTGTGTTAAATTCCATCATTCAGTTTCAGAAAATGAAAAAACAAAAAGCCTACTTGATTTTTGTAGATTTCAAAAAAGCATTTGATTCGGTTAACCACCAGAAATTGTGGATAAAACTTTATAATTTAGGAGTAACTGCGAACTTAATAAAAATAGTGCAAAATCTGTACAAAATCGCCAATGTTATGGTAGACGTAAATGGCATGCTAAGCAAACCTGTTAAAGTCAGCAAGGGAGTTTTACAAGGTGACCCCTTTAGCGCCTTAGCTTTCATTCTTTTTATTAGCGACATCGAAACAGTGCTTAGGAAGCATGTACGTGGTATAAATGTAACGATAAGTACTGATATATTACTCCTTGCCTATGCAGACGACCTAGTTATTTTGGCCGAGTCCCCAATCGACGCCCAAAGAAAATTAAATTACCTAGAAAAATACTGTTTAGAAAATGACCTCATAGTAAACGTCTCTAAAACAAAAATACTACCCTGTCACTGTGGCAGAAAACCAGGTAAACTCCCACGCTTCAAATATGGAGGCGAAGAAATTGAAGTTGTAAAACACTACGTGTACTTAGGTGTCAAATTTACAAGCAGCGGACTATTTGCAATGCAAGCTGATGACGCAATATCCCGCACAGCTATAGCCGGAAGTTCCGTGATACAAATACTACAAAAAGCGAAAAATAACTCTTTCAAATCCATATTAAAATTATGGGACTCGGTCACACTAGCAACTCTACTATATGCGGCAGAAATTTGGGCTCTCAGGTACTGTGATATGCTTGAGTCTGCTCAAAGCAGATTTTTCAAATCCGTTTTTCGATGGCAAAGATGCACACCCCACTATGTCATAAGACAAGAAACCGGCAAAGATAATATAGAAACAGTGGTATTGAAATCTGCCCTGATTTGGTTCCACAAGGTACAAAATATGCACGAGTCCAGGTACCCTAAAATATGCTTATCTCGACTCAAAAAACTAGATGAAAGTAGGTACAATATAATTAAATACAACTGGTTCTCTCAATTAAAAACCATGTTACATAAAATTGACCAAGAATATCTATCTCTTAGAGAAACCACAGAACCAGCTGCGATCAGGAAAATGGTAAATGAAGTTCAGAAAAAAATATCAGAACTTAACATGGAAAAAGACAAAGAAAAGTTAAATGAAACAAAGTTTGTCCCCCATTATAACCTAATTAACACTGAGAATATTGATGCCAACCATAATTATTTATATCGTAAAGTGAGTTTTGCGAAAAAAAGACTATTCAGCCAACTACGAGCGAGAAATGTTAACTCCCTTAACATCACTATCAATCAGATGAACCATAGAATTAACCCTAACGAAATTTGCACAATTTGTAATACTCAACAACCTGAAGATGCGCACCACTTATTCTTTGTTTGCCCCATTTACCATAAACACTCGAAAATATTACTTACACAGCTACCTTAACAAAGACATAAACCTAATTCTTAGTAAAGACTCAAACGAGCAACAGCTTACAGATATTTATAATTATTTTGCGACAATTCTGAGTATAAGATCATTCATAATAAATGAATAACTGAACCAAAAAACAAAGTTTGCCTATCATGAACGCTGCTATTTCATGTACATAATTGTAAGCCCAGCATATCCTAAAGATAAGTGTAGCATAATGAAGTAATCTCATGTTTGTAAATGTTCTCCCAACCTAACCCCCCTTTGTTAAATCCTCCCCAGGATAAAAAATAAAGTATTCTATCTATCTATCTATCTATCTATAAAAGATCTCATGAAGATATACCTCATCATTTTCGATCTGTCCTGGCACAACTATGACAAATAAATTTGCCATTTTGGAGCCCACATTACTCCCCTGTAATTCTTTAATTAATCCTAGCTTCATATTCTCTACTTCTAATTTTAATTTCAATTTTCAATTTTAACACGGTTCCTTTATTAATCCTCTCTCCATATTGCTCTGTTATTCCATTTGTTTTACAAAAAATGAGCCTGTATAATTGTACACTGTATAATTGACCAATCTTACTGTTAAATTAAATTGTAGAAAGACTACCTAATGTAGGTCTGAAAATTTTATTGTATTGTAAATTACCTGTATAATACTAAAATAATAAAAGAAAAAGAAGTTTAAAACAATAGGTTAAAGGATTGATTGATGACAGCACACTCTGTTTGAAGTTGGAAAAGGGATTTCCTGAAATTTTTGGTGATGTGCTATCAAACAAAAGAAAAAATGATGGAATATCTTTAGCACATTCCTGACATCCTTGATCATAGATCCGGGAGTCAATTCCTAAAATACAATTAGGTTATGAGAGTACATTTTTTGGCATGGATGCGAAGCATCTCGTTTTATAAGCAGAGTAAGAAATCGTTATGGAGAGACATCAAAAATACTCATTGCTTGGACACCTGTACAGTGATGCAAAAAGATAGATGCAATGAGCAAGATAAGCTACAAGTCGTTATCTTGATAGCACATAAAAAATTAAATGAATGAGACTTGTGAAGCTGAAATGTTAACAGGTGAGTGACATACCTAGAACATCTTTTGCAGAAAGTTGATTGTTTTGCACCGGAGATACTGGGAGCTCCGCTTGAGGGATATCAGGTACAGCATTAACTTCAAATTCTGCATGCCATCGGGTAACTTTTTCAGTTGGAATGTCCAAGGGAGGATCAAGTGATAGCAAAAATTCCTAGAAAAAAAAAACAAAAATTAGTGATTAACAAAATGAAGCTTTTAATAACCATTTTTTATCAGTCTTTAATCAATTTTAGACAGGTACATGTGAACGAAAATGTTTTTAACAGGGTGATGCTACCTGCAGTGAAGGTGGAAATTTTCCAATTAAAATGTTCAATATGGCCAAGATATACACTAAAAAAAGTTCGTTACAATAAAATACGAACAAATTTATAACCCACATGTTGTCCACCGCTAAAAGATACTTGTTTGAAAATGTTCCAACATACAAGGAATACACTGAAATAAAAAGTCTGAAATTCTCGGTTCACCTAACGATTACTGCTCATCTTTACAAATATTTCTTTGGTCATCAATATTGATCCATGGGCTTTTCATGAAATTTTGTGCTAAAGTTGTGGAGAGAACATTATAATAATGTTGAAATGTCCAGCGATGTAACATCTAGGCGTAAATAGTAGGGCTGTGCGAGAACTTAAATTTCGAGCCGAGTATCGAGTACTAGACTTGGCTCGAAAGTTAGATTAGGTTCAAGCGAATACTCAAACTCGCCTCGAAAGTTAGGTTAGGTTCGAGTGAGTACTCACACTCTGCTCGAAAGTTAGGTAAGGTTTGAGTGAGTACTCATACTCAGCTCCTGTACGCCTGTAACACGAGTTTTTTTGAGTATTTCGAGCTTTTTGGAGCCGGAAATGCCAGGAGCGTTCAACTCCTAAATATTATAATCATACTATTAACATTTTTAGCTTCGCCATCATATCCGATTTCGCCATTTTTCCGATTGTAAAATTACGTAATAAAACTCAAAATTACTCGAACTCAACTCGGCTCGAGGATCATTTTCAAAGCTTAAAAAAGCTCGAACTCGGCTTGGAAGAGTGAAAAAGTTCTTGAACTTGGCTCAAACCCAAAAAACCAGGCCTGCACCGCCCTAGTAAATAGCACTTGTGATACTTCAGTTGGAAGGTGATGATATTTCTTGTGAGTCAGGGGAAAAGAACAGAAGGTTTCAAAGCATTATATTGTTTGGATCTATGTCAAAAAAATAAATCTTGAAAGGCTGTAGGGCGTAAATGCAGTTTGGCTGCTTTTGGTCATTTCAAAGTTCGGATCAAAATCGTGATCTACAGCTTGAGCACCCTCAAGGATTTAAGAGTGTCCCCTCTAAGTTTGCATGGAGCCGCTGAATTTTGATTTTCTTCAAAGACAGCATATGTTAGCATGATTAAGCTTTAACTTACTCTGTGATGGCGTTTTGTGATTTCAAGAAGACAATTGCTGAATTCGCGTTTCCTTGCAGCAAGCACAGTTGGAGTCATACTTGATTGAGCTTCTTGCAAATCTATTCAAGAGGCAATGAATGGTTACTTTTTTTTTAGCAAAATACACCCTCACAAAAATTAATAAGGACATTCACTAATAAATATAAAGTCGGAACATAAATATATACTGGATACTGACTAAATATTCTAGCTGTCATGTACCGCGACTCATTATTGTCAGGATAAAACAGTCATATCTTACAAAAGTATCAATAAATTTTTCATGAGTTATAACCTTGTATAAAATACCTATAGGTTGACTTAAAAAACTTTGACAAAGACAAAAGTGCAACATTCACAAGGTGGTGATTTCTTAGGCGATCCTAGGTGATCTAGGAACAAGATCCACCACTATGTTGCGCGGATATGTGGTCTACATCTTTGAGAAGCAACGACTATCGAAATGTATAAATCAATGCAAGAAACAAATCTATACCATGTGGCGGCATTGAAATAAAGTGGAATGTCTTTAAATTTTCAGCAAATCATTAAAAATGGACTTCGGAAACTGACATTACTAATGTCGCTTATTAAATGGCATCAGAATATCTCTACCCTACTCTTTGAGTCAATGAGCCATGTCTGTACGGTACTTTGCGATGTTAATTTTCAATGAATATTCACGAATTCGATGTCAAACTACTCAGTATTAAAACTTGTGGGTATTAATTTGTGCATTGCGATAAATATTGCTTTTCTGGGACACAAACTATGTAGCAGCGCAATGTAGACATGTATCTTACCTCCAGATTGCTTAAAATCACCTTAGTTCCTGATTGAAACAACTCTTTCATCCTGAATTATTTTTAAGTTTTCAGGAAATGGAACAAGGAGTTGTTCATTATTAATTATTTTCCAAAACAATTTCCAAAGGAGAAATTATTCCAGTCTCCTAAATTCTAAGCATTTCACTTTGGAGAAGTAGGGTTAGGTCATCTTCAGCAAAATATTCTAAAATTTTAACACAAAAGTGAACTCACCGCCATTCCTATTTTTGATAACTGGTCTGATTATAAGATGATATACTGCTTCACTACGTTTGCCGAACACTTGGTATTTCTCTTGACTGAACTCAAATGCTCCCGGCAGAACAGTTTTGATTTGAGCTAAATGACTTTCCGAAAAATTTCTGAAAAAAAGAGGAAGAAATTGGTAAGAAAAAAAGATTAAAAATGAATACAACGTGCAGGGAGGGCAATAAAAAATTCAGATTGATTTACGACATTGACATTCATGACAGATGTATTGCGTAGACAGCCAAGCATTAGGATTATGCATTCGGTAAAGAATATGAAACATCCTTGCTGAATATTGTTGGGTCAAAAAAGGCTAAAACAGTAATGAAAATCATGTTGATCCTTTTAAACCATCATGCTCCCCTCAGAGCATATTCATCATGGACTCTAACTGTGGTTGCGCCATTCAGTATATAAATTGTATTTTAATCTCTTCTTAATTTGTAAATTATGTCAGATTGGCATTTTTTGGGTCTAAATACTTTCTGAAACTATACTTCATCCAAAAAAATCCTTAGGAACAAAGTCTACTTGGGACACAACCTTTCTTGAATTGATATGAGTCTGTTGCACGAGTGCGGTGAAATGAACCAGTGCAATGAACCAAATGCAGTGAAGCGAACAGCCTTTCTGCTGGTAAAATTGCGCGAAAATCACAATGAGCATATGGCCGACAATCAAGTTTGGGCAGCCAGACGTTAAAAAAACTTACCCTAAAAAACAAATAACCTCCCAAACTTTTTCTTCAGTATGATTTCAATCGTTTTTGATCATGTTTTTCTTTTCTCATTTCTTGGTGTTACAAAAATATAAGCTTCAATTCTATAGAAATCATATGTGAAGAAAGCTTGTAACAGTTCACAATATTATTTGTTTACTCAGGTTAGGTTTTTGTGCATCTTTCCCTGAGTAATTTAGGTTGCCTGTCACCAAAAGAAATCTGTTCACAAATGCAGGACGTGAAAAAAACTCATTACAACCAAGCAAATGGCACTCTAAGGAGTGGGTCTCAGACTTCAATGTGATTTTTGTGCAATTTTACCGACAGGAAGTCTTTCCACTAGGCTGTGTCTCTCGCATGCAACAGACCCATTGCATGGGTTGTTCAAAAATATGAATATAAAAACAGATTTCACGGACGTATTTTCAAGAATTGCATCTAAACACCCTTGAATGCCATACCTGAGAGGATTCAGAGGAGAAAAATTTAAATTTGCAGTTGATTGGTTTTCCCTATCTGAGATTTTGATGTGGTGCAGACAACTCAGCAGCTTTAATTTTTAATATTGCCATTAATTGATGAACTGAAATAAAATTTAGCCAGTGAAAATAGTGGGGATCTTCTATGGATTTTAACAAAAATTTTTACATCCAATGGTTTTACTTTTGGTCCAAGTCAATCGAAAACACCCCCATAATTGGAGTGCTTCTTTTTTCTTGCAAAATTTCAAATATAATTTAATTGAAAATTTCACTTGAGACATGCTTTTGTAAAGTCTTCTTACCTCCGTAACATTTCTTGAACTCCAGCTTTCAATTTACTGAAGGTTATTTTCTCATTTCTGTTATGGAACAAGGATGAGACAGTATCGACAGAGCAAAATATTTCAAATAAAGAGCGATATTTGAAAGGAAGGATGAGAGCATCTCCATTGACGAGAGATTCAAACTTCAAATGACATGGAACAGCTTTGACAGGCGATGGTCTTTCTTCCAGCAGTTTCCTCGGTGAGACATAAACGTTTGGCTTGACAGGACTGGTGTAATCTAATCTCCTGCCCAGGCCTTTCTGTGGTGTTTTGATGGGGCTGCTGAATAGTTTCTGCGGCTTCAATGGCGATTTCACTGGGCTACAAAATATACATATAAATACATTGTTAGAATGAAGCTAAGAGTAAGTTTTTGGTTATCATTTACAGTATCTATTACCTGCTGTTAAGCACTAAACTGTCTCTGGAATATTTTTTTTACAATAAGTTTTAAATGCAAAGTAAGGATTATAGAAATGAAGAAGCATAGCGGGTAGCAGGGATGCGGAAACTCTTTAACCATGTCCGTTTGCAGGCAGAAATAAGCCCCGAAAATGAGTGTTAAAAATTTGTGGGATAGCTGGTTTCAGTGGGAAAAACTCAGCAATTTGTAAATAAAAAGCAAAAAAACAAAAAGGGTAAGCCCCAAAAATGAGTTAAAAATTGGTGGGGTAGCTGGTTTCAGTGGGAAAAACTCAGCAATTTGTAAATAAAAAGCAAAAAAAAACAAATAGGGTCTTATTTTATAGAATTCTGAAGAGCAAAAGGATTTTCAAAATGAATCAACCAATTTGAAAAATGGTAAGACTATGCATTCCGGAATCGTTGAAGATAATACTGCAGAGTAAGGTGAGGATGGTGTTTGAGCTTTTGAATGCTGTCCGATCCCTTCAGGTGAAAAAATCGATCTTGGGAGAGGCTATGAATAATTATTGTTGATGATAGGTCTCCTAGAGTTAGTTGCGAGAAAAATTATTTTAAATTATTTTGTACATTTTCCAGAGGATTGATGATTTAATATCAGATGAAATTTAGTAGGATCTTAATGTTTATACTTTCTTTTCTCTTTACCACAGCAGAATGAGAAAAACAAAAATTCAATGACTGGCAATCATAGTACTAGAGTTTCAAAAATAAAAAAAAAAAAAAAAAAAAAAAAAAAAAAAAAAAAAAAAAAGAATGCCGACAAGAGATCTTTCTTTCAATTCTTGCCCTAATAATTGTAGTAATTTATTTGCAAGTCTTTAATTTCAACTCTGGTCATCAAAATTTATTAATAAGATGATAGCCACATGTTTTGTAAGTAACACAAATCTATGATCAAAGATAAGAATTTTCAAGGATTTATGCGAGGTGATTATTTTCTCATTTTATGCAGCATGATCAAAAAGTCCCCCACCATCCCTGTAACCCTTGAGGTTTTTGCCCATTTTCAGGGTGGTCCCTTTAAAATTGTTGTTCCTTTAACCACAGAGTACTCGCATACTTTGAAGTCTCTATCTCAATTCATTCAAAAGTAGCAGTGGTGTTTTACAGTAACTGAGTTAACCTGGTGCTAGTGGTGCAGAACTTGCATCACCATTTGTATGAAAATCAACTGCTAATCATGAAGACCATGCTGCAACAGGTTTTTATGATCATCCTTACAAATGCGTAAAATAAATACTATTCCTCTTTGTTCTGCTCAATTGCGTCAAATGTATTGATAATTCTGACCGAATAAAATTAAATTTAAACATTAAAACTGAATTGAACAGGTGATTGGATCATACCTTACGGGAACCTCAATTTCAAATGAGGAGTTGGTTTGCAATCTTCTAGCAATATCCTTCAACCTTGCATCTCTGGACTGATATCGGCTGAGTGAGTCCTTTAAAGCATTGTAATATTTGCTCCGGTTGATTTTGACTTTTAAATCATTCAAACCTAAGCCCTGTAATTATTTGAGAAAGAAAAAATATCATTAGAAGGAATAGGAAAAATTTAGTGAAAGAATGAGATCTAAATTAAGAAAAACACATCTTACTGACAAGTATCATGAAAACAAACGGTCTACACTTAAAAGGCCACACCTTGTGCACTCTCTTGAGAATAATATTGTTTTCAGTCATTCTAATCGCATGGAAGATACACCCTCCAGAAAGACACAGGAGGCTGATATGAGGCACTCTTATGTTAGTATAGAGTCTTGGCTTCCCGTCTTGGATCTCATATGCTTGACAGGGTAGCTATCCTTCCTTATTATATATCATACTTCAGAGGAATTCCAATTCTAAATGAGGTGTAAGTCCACCATCTGCTAAAAATGGTTCTTACCCGTATGAAAAAAAGTAAGTTCATTCCAAGGTTGCAAATTCAACTTAAATGGTTCAATTTTAAAGAAGAATGTACTAGTGCAATTTCTGTCAAAAATTTTTCTGGTTTTTGCAAGAGATCAGAGGAGGAATCAATGAAATTTTCAGCTAAAAATGCTTCAGCATTCTTTCAATGACAAAACTCTTTGCAATGAGACATAAAGCAACATTGAAATGTCCTCCGGCTTTGGCACCTTGATGACATTTTGAAGCTTAAGAGGCTCACTCATCAGAAATCTCTCAAGAAAATAAAATACTGCAGGCTGATTGTTGAAATTTTGTGTTTGTCGGGTCGACATAGATGACAAAGATGACAAAAGGCGGAGCGCAATTGGTCGGCTTTGTCTTATTGCTGCTTTGTTGTGCATTTGCCAGGTGGAATGGACAACATACTGTCGTAAACTTAAGAGGTGCCGTTAGCTTGTCGTGAGTTCAACCTGACATAGGCATAAATTCTCAGACATGATCACACAATGTTAAACAAACACTACATTGCACTCACTTCATTGATTTTTTCTTCCAGTGATGGAGAGTTGTCCGGAGTGGATGGCCGCCCTACCTCTTGATTTGTTGAATTTGAAGAATTTGTTGGTTCTGGTGTATCCTAAAAATGAGCAAGAAAAATTTTAAATTGACAAAAATTATAGATTTTGAAGCGTGAAAGTTATGAGATTGATCTCTTTACAAAAGGCAGATTTCTATCAATTTGGTTTTCTTGGGATTGATTCTCTACTCTGCTCCTGATCCCCGAATTTGTGCATCCTCAAATAAGCGAGAGAAAAGCTTCATATGAATGATCTGGAGCACCCTGTCTAACATATTTTACTGGAGAAAGTGAGGCAACCACAGGATATGATGTTCATTCACAATAGAAAATGACTTTACCTGAAAATAATATCCACCTTAAATGACGAGTGATATTTCAATTCACAATATTCGTAATTGTGGCTGTACGTAAAATATTGTCTTAGTCCTGTCTTAAATCATTTGAATTTTTTAAAAGAGGAAAAGAGGCTCCCTCTCTTTTACCAATGAAATTTTACTACTTTTTTTTTAAAAAATTATAAAGCACGTATTTATACAAGTTTATTGGATGAAAGGGAGCAATCAATAAAAAATTATAGCATCAAATCTAAGTATTCATTTGAAGAGAAAACCATGACAAGCATCATTCTTTTCAAGGAGCAACTGAGCTGAAACAATATTCAGGGTTACCTGCACATTTTATCACGATAACGCGAGCGGTACCTACGTTCCCTCACCATTACATCATTTTCTTCTGTTGATCCAATGATACGTTGAAAATTGCTAATACTGAGAGTACTAATGTGATGGGTTTTGCATTATCTTCGTAAGAAGACAATATTTTCTGCATGAAATTTACTTTCTAGGCCCATGGTAATAATTAGACAATTTTCAGGGGATGAATTAGGGCTTCAGCAATTACACAAAGAAGCAGGATCTTAACATAATAAACGAATAGAATTTGTGGTGAAAAGCACTCTCTAGGATATTACCAAGAAGATCAAATTCTGGTGCACAAATTTTCAGACACAAACATGCAATCTCAGATAAATAAAATGTACTCACTCTGGTGATGTTTTCTTCCAATGATGGGGGTTTGTCAGGGGTGGTTGGCCGTTCATTAGAGATTGTAGGTTCAGGTGTTTTCTGAAAATGCGCAAGAAAAATGATAAGTAAATTTAGGGAAAGTATAGATTCCAACATAACTTAATTTATGTATGGAGTTTTAAGTATGATTGATTTTCACTGAAGAAAGATTCTAAAAAAAAACTAAATTCATTCTTTTTAGACTGGTAATTTTGAGGGGAAAATATACAGAAAGAAGTATGTTCTACCTATAAAACTTCAATTTAGGATTGCTTCACTGTAATATTACAAGATCCTAGTTTCTGGTTGATCATGGTGCATGTTGCATCTCAACCAATCAAAAAACTTAAAACCTAAATGATTATAAAAAAGGACATTAGCCGGACAATTAGTCCTTGAGTGTTCGTAGTTTTGCACACATCTGAGTGACAGTGTTATCAACTTTTCATAATATTTTCTTAAGAATTAAAAGGTTTGATTTTCAATTACAAAATTTTGAAAATCAACATTTATTCAAAAAATTTGTTGAGGGCTTTTATTTTTATTTCTATTTTCTTTAACAAGAAAATAATTTGCTTTTCTTTCATACTTAAATAGGTCAAATTAAGTAATGAAAATAACTGACCTTGAAATGACCAAGTGTTTCAGAAAGAAATTTGATTGACCAAGACAAATATGTTACATCTTGTTGTACTACAGCCTACTCTTCAGGGTTGTAACGCTTATGATGGTATTCCTTAAACAGCTTTTTTACCTGCATGCATTTTACTTTTAACTTGTCTATTGCTTTGCATTAGAATAACTAGAAAGATAGGTAAGAAGAAAGTTGCTATTTATCTAATTTCTCTTTTTTCTTACTGATGAATTTAAAAGTAAGTTGGACAAGAGTGCTAGTGAGAAGACAACTTTAGCGTTGGCCAATACAGCGCCAACCAGAAAACTTCTACTAAATGATGCTCTAATTAAAAGACAGGAGGGAGTAAACTTGAGCTAAGCCCACTCTTGTTCCCTGGTCCTGATGCACATACCAAAATGATTTCTTCTTCCTTCCGTTGTTCAAGGATGGATTGCTGCTCTACCCTAACACAACTTGGTGTCCCGGTTGCTTCTGGAGTTGCCTGAGAATAAGAAAGAAATACAAATTGAAAGTGCTATCCTTCAGGGAAAAAACCCACCAAAAACTAACAAAATGTGAGCTAGTTTAGGAAATGGCTCATGTATGGATCAACTCTTTAAGACCTGCTGTTTCTGTTGAAAATGTTGCCCATTGGGTGTGTACTTGACAATGCCTCTGCCTTGATTAATATAAACATTAATGTTGTCATTGGCCAGACAGTTTGCCTTTAATGCTTTGCATACAAGCTATTTTGATTGGTACTATCTGATAGAAGTTAATAATTCTAGGTGAGTAATAAATACATATCGGAGATTTACGCTTAGATACAAGCTTGAACATCAAGGCTAGCAATCTTATGATGAAAGTTTAAGATGCTCTTAACTCCTTAAACTTGAGATTGCAAAGATGATAGGGATAGGGATCCAAAACCACCAAAGGAACTCAGAGGTTCCAAGACAAATCAGTTTTAAGGTCAATCTTAAAGCAATTGTCTTGATGACATTGTAGGTTTACCGTGGAGGACAAGGCACATTGGAACTTCCTACATTAACTTAAGTACGGAGATCTGAAAATAAAATCAGTCTTTGAGCTTGATTCGGCTTAGGAAAAATTGAAATTAATCTTGTGAAATTAAGTGATTTCAACTTCATCCCTTGAGGAGTAGCAGATAGCACTTCCGTTCCCGGAATGGCGTAAACTGGGGGTTATTTTGAAACATTCGTCAATAAAATATAAGTTGCTAAAATAACCTTACCTCAATTTTCTTTGTTTTCTTCAGATCAGCGTCATCCTAAAAAAAGGACACAAGAGGTAAGAATTCAGACATTACATTGTTGCACACACTTACTGAATATTGATAGAGTTCACACTGGATCAGTTTACTTACCTACTCATAGAGTAAGACAAAAGATCTGCCATTTTGATTCTGGTAATTAGTTCCTATGCTAAATCGAGAAGGAGACTAATAGTTCAGGAGAAAAATTCCACCTAGGGACCCAGCAAATTTTCGTAGACACTTCTAAGGGTGCAGTGCAGGTTGAAGTGGTAACAAAAACTCAACTGTCTGTCAAGGACTACAGTCATGTGCATGATTTCGATAAAACATCAAGGAATAAAGCTCTAATCAACTAACAACAACACTGCTCAGGGTGCAGTTACCACAGATCAGTCAACCTTCGGCTAGGATGTTCAATGGAAGTTGCAAAATGATCGTGGCTACATTTGCTCAGTAAGCGGTACTTAATTGGGAGGAAATCACCCCATCTTGGTGCCATGAGAGCTCCTTAATTATCCGTAGAACGCAGTGGATCAAAGTTACCTGCTCATTGCAAGCAATTATGCTAGAGGTTAGAATTGAATGTACTCCGCTTCAGGAGAGCAATCCAAGCGTTCCACTAGAACGCATGGAACGGGCTGGACCACGAAAGTAGACCTGGATTGAGCTAGCACATCATATCGTCACCTTCCAGGCAAAGTATCACAAGCGCCATGCGACGTTTAAAAATTTCCGCCGCCATTTTATTTTTTTACAGAGAAATTGTTCAACGAAGCTGTCCGAAAATTTCACTGAATTTTCTTTGTGCTGCCGATAAAATTTAGTGGAATTTCCAAACAGATTCAACCAACAATTTCTCAGTAAAGAAATAAAATGGCGGCGGAAATTTTTAAACGTCGCATGGCGCTTGTGATACTTTGCCTGGAAGGTGACGATATGTTGAGACAAACATTAAAGTATTGCTTATGTGGTGCCATTGTTATGTGGTACTCATTTGTGGTGCCATCTGTCTGCATGTAATAACCTAATGAGTGGTGCTAATTCAGAGATCAACGTTTGTCTCAACATACAATGCGGTCCATCGCGATCTTCAGCAGTTTAGATAACAAAGCTCTACAATTATAATAGTTAGTGGCAGATGGTTTCAGAGCACAGTAACAAAATGATCCGTGGAACCACTGATTGTTAAGGAAGAACATCTGGAGAGTTAATTTTACATAAATGATACACATGAAATGGAAGTCGGTGCGAAGGAGGCAACTTACCTCAGCTGGTGGAGATTTCTGAGATAAACGAATTCGCTTGGCTGCATGCTCGACATTCGATGTTGGGGCGTCGAAGACTTTTTTCAAATCTACGACAACGGGTCTTTTTCGTGTTGGAAAAAAAGATTTGATACTAGATTGAGCCATGATAGAGGTAGACTAGCAAGTGACAATGAGGACACTTCAGGATCAGGGAGAAAATTCGGAGGCCAGATCATGCGTCGGGGGTGATAACGAAGAGCACTGATGACAGTAATATTATTCACGACACAAAATTAAACTAGTTGACTAAATGGTGATGCCAGACAACTTGATTTCAACAAATTATTGATGACACTGATGGTGGTTTCTCCAGAATCTGCGAATTGGTCTTGGAGGTTAGAAACTTGCCATTGTGTTGATGTTTTGGCGCGCAACAGGGGAAAGCCAGTTAGGTCGATTGTACAAGCAGTAAGGTCACTACGTCAGTCCTGCCTTTCCCTCATTACATCCTCATTAGAAACTTGCCAAACCTTTTATCGAATAGTAATGAGTAAATTTACAAATCATTATAATTAGATCCTACCATATTGGTATTGAATTTCCCATCATTAACCTGGGACCAGTTAAAGTTTAGTGGCCCTGTAAAAATGTGGTGGTTGGCGCAACTGTAAATATTTGTTTGTAAACAAAAAAAAAAAAATTCAAGGACGCAAAAGTATTGCGCAAAAGGTATGGTATTGGGAGAAACGAAATACCATTGGATGGAACATAGAGTACATACAGGGTGTTCCAAAAGTCCGTAACCCCCCCCCCCCCCCCCCCCGTGGTAACTTTAGAAGCGTTAGAGATAGAAAACCGAAACTTTGGGAATGTTTCTATCTCAAAGAGGACCATCTTCGAGGGGGTTCAAAATTTTCGTCCCTCCCTAAGGGGGGGGGGGGGGCATCTTTTTATTTCAACCGGTAACCCCTATCTTGTGATACATCATTGAAAAGAATATAAAAAACTAAGAATTTTGGCGCAAACCGCAGATTGATATCTTAATTTTTGACCGAGTTATGATAGTTCAAAGGTCAAATTTGACCTATTTTCAAAAAATCATAACTCCGGTTCAAATTGTCGTAGAGGAAAAAATAAGACGGGAAAACTTACCAAATTGTAAGCGCTGTAAAGTAAAAATCACAGAAATCACTTAAATTTAATTCTAAGGGGGTTCGGACCCCCCAAAAACGTCAGTTCAAAGGTCATACGATTTTCCCGCAAAATGAGCCATAATTTCCCCTTACTTGGCCTCAACATTATTTCGGTAAGTTCCAAATTAGTTCAACATGGCATTTTCAAGTCCCCAAATTTTGGGCAAAGATTTTTTTTAAAAAAAAAACGATAAAACCTTTAATTTCGTTTTTTTTTAAAAAATCTTTGTCCAAAAATCGATAGCCTCCTTTTACATATATTTTTTACATTTTTCCTGAGATCCACGCTGATTCCAATAAGAAAGAAAGGATGCTACCTTACTTACTTAGTCGTCAGCTGCCGAAGCTTTATCCTAAAAATATACAAATGTATGCGCAAAAATCCTCAAACTCATCCCTTATCAGCTCGATTCCTCTGCCTACTTAACAATAAATCCTCTAATCAAACATACGTGGCTCATAGATATAGATGAAGCCCCGCCCCCTTTATTTTCCATCAATATTCTAAATGTAAGTACCTACCTAGGTACCTTTCGATAAATTTTTTAATGCCTCAGAACGCTTGAGCCCCCACGCAAACTTGTGATTTTACCAGAAATTCTGAATATTCTACCTCCATATCCCTAAAATTACATCAGAAAAATATAATCCCAAAGAATTTTGAGAATTTCCCTGGTGAAGACTTGGTTTAGACTCTTTTAGAAACATAATCTCAATCAAAAAGGTCAATTCCCTCAGTAATCGCGACTTTTTCTCCAAGAGTGTTTGTGCTTGGCGCCATCATGAGCAAAGAGTAGGGGAGAGGTTAGTGCTATAGTGCCCCAGCGTGTTTCTGAAAATCTATTAACCTTTTGCGAGATTTTTAGGGTAAATTTTTCACTTTTTCTTACGGAACAAAGATTGCATGTGAATTTGTAGTGGTTTTTCACGGGTAACACGGGCGCCCTCCGGGACCCGGGCCCGGGTACCAAGGACCCAGTACCCCCGCCTTGTACCGGGCCTGCCATCATGCACGCTGGGCTTGTCGATTTCAGTGGTGAATGCATAGCTGAAGTGCGCTGCAGCTAGAATTGTATTTAGCAAATGGGTAATTTTTATAGGAGGATTATAAATAAACAAGCGGTTAGAAATGGAAACAAAAGAATATGAACTATGTAAAACGATTACTCCGATAACGGAACTTGCCTGTTTTCAAAACGCCTTCAAATGCGGCGTGATACCTCACGCATTCCGGAGAGTTGAAAATAATTGTATCATTGCGCCGTAAGAAAGTGACGGAAGATTTAAATGGAGATAGCCTCCATGCACGCTGGGCATGTCGATTTCCTCTGAAATTTTTGCAGTGGTGAATGCATGGCTGAAGTGCGCTTCAGCTAGAATTGTATTTACTAATGGGTGGTTTTTCTAAGAGGATTAAAAAAAGACGAGTGGTACGTAATATAAACAAAGAATATGAACTATGCTAAACGATAATCCGGGTATCGGAACTTGGCTGATTTGAAAACGCCTTCAAATGTGGCGTGATACCTCTCGCATTCCGGAGAGTTCAAATAGTCGTATCATTGCGCCTTAGAAATGCGACGGAAGATTTAAATGGAGATAGCCTACATTCACGCTGGGCTTACCGATTTCTTCTGAAATGTTTGCAGTCATGAATGCGCTGAAGTGCGCTTCAGCTAGGATTGTATTTACAAATGGGGGTTTTTCTACGAGGATTAAAAATAGACGAGTGGTACGGAATGTAACAAAAGAATATAAACTATGCAAAACGATAATCCGGGTATCGGAACAAAGCTGTTTTGAGAACGCCTTCAAATGCGGCGTGATACCTCACGCATTTCGGAGAGTTCAAATAGTTGTATCATTGCGCCGTATGAATGTGACGGAAGATTTAAATGGAAATAGCTTTCATGCAGGCTCGCCACATCCCATCTCGGGCCCTGGTATCAGTTTTAAGGTCCGGGCCCCAAGCATGGAGGGGGGGGGGGAGTCCGAGGGGCATCCCTCGAGAAATTTTAGAATTTTAATGACTAATCGGAATCATTTTGAAGCTTCCATAAAGAATTTTTCCATCAATTTCTGTGGAATAAACATGTTTTTTTTTTTATACTTTAAGCACAAAATACTTGCGAATTGTTGCATTCAAAACATCCGGAAAATTTTTATTTTTTTTTTTGGGGGGGGGGGCATATGATACTATTTTCAGTTCTAAGAGGGCCAGGCCTCCCTGGACTCCCCCTTTATTTGTCTATGGCAAGGGAGTTGAGCCATGAGCCATTGAAGTCGAGGATGCCCAGACTGGAGACTCTTATTATCCGACGACGGAAGAAAATGAAACGCAGTTACTAAAAATATCCCTCTGTATTGAAAATTTAAGAAGAATTCTAGAGTGCCCTAGCGTGTTTCTGAAAATCTATTCACCTTTTGCGAGATTTTTAGGGTAAATTTTTCACTTTTTCTTACGAAACAAGGATTGCATGTGAATTCGTAGTGGTTTTTAACGGGTAACACGGGCCCCGGTACCAGGGTTCCAGTATCCTCCCCTCCCCCCTTGTGGCGGGCCTGGTTAATGTCGTCGTGTTTGAAATGAGGAACGAAATCTTCAACATTGGGGAACCGTCTTTGTGGTAGAACGTAGAGTGTCGCAACAAGATGAAGGCGCTTCAAGCCGAAATCGTGTTGGAAATGAAGAACGGAACATTCAATTCAGGGCTGGTGAACTGCAACTGCTTAACTGTCCGCGTCGTATCGACGTAATGCGTAGATTTTCTATAGAAGGGTAAATCAAGTAATCATGAAATAGTGATAATAATAGTGATAATTTAGTCCCCGGTAAAAATTGGCAGTAGACTCTGCGTTCCAAAATACCATAGACCTACGGCCGGCTGTAAGATTTCCAATAGCTTTTATAGCCGGCTACACAATTTCTTATAGCATTTTATAGCCGATGGCGACTAAGCAACTCACAGCCAGGCGATAAAGTGTATGCTAAACGTCACTAAATTCGGATGCTAGGACTTAACGAGTTTTTGGACCACTGCTCTCTTTTTGGGCCGTAGTATCTTGATTTATTTTGCGAGGAAAGCTCCGTACTTTTGATGGATGCCTGCAATTCCTAATATATTAGAGCGCCTTCGGTTCCGTATGATACTGTGCAATACCTCTGGTGTGAAATAGTTGCTTCAAGTGCCGTGGCACGCTGCGGTGCGGCAGGCGGGCAGCCAGCGCGAAACGCGCTTTGGCGCCTACAAACCTAACAGGGATACTTCACGCGTTGCGCAATGCGTGAAGTATTCCTGTTAGGTTTGTAGGCGCCAATGCGTCGCTGCTCCGCTTTGTATTAGGCTCTAATATTTAATCTGGCGGAGTCAGCGTTATTCAACTCATGATTTTGAAATGTTTGCACATCCTGTATGGATTATTCTCGTTTTAATTGATGAAAAAATATGTATTAAAGGAAAATATAACGTATGTTTTGTAAATATTAAGGTGGTTCCGTATCAAACTTAATGATTTCCAAAGCACACGAATTTCTACACAATTTCTTATAGCCTTTTAGAATCGATGGCGAAAAAGCAACAGCCAGGCGATAAAGTGTAAAGCCCGGCTATAGAAACTATAGCCCCCCTGCATAATTTTTTATCGCTTCGTATAGCCCGGCCGTATGGTTTTCTCCGCATTCTACAGCCAGCTATATGATTTTCTGTAGCCTTCTTTAGCCGGCTATAAAAATTCCTATAGTATTTTGAAACGCACCTCTTATCTATAATTTTTACCAGGGGTGTAATTGTCTTAAAAGACTAAAAAAGTAGGGTGTGATAACATGATAGTTTGCGGTGAAAGCCATACATTCAATTAATGCAGAAAAAGGGGGTTGGTTGTTTTGCTCAGGGAAATATAGAAAAGTCAAGTAAGTTTTTCCTTCCAAGTCTGGAGCTAAGATTTTCCTTCATTTTTGCGTGATACCGCATACTTACCCACTCCAAAGTTCGAATAATTTCGAGCTTGATTTCCAACAGAAACGAGTTATAACATTTGGGAACCCTATGCATTATCCTTGATTTAATTCATTCTCGCATGGTTCCATAAATTACATACCGCTTGTGGGGGGTTAAAAATTCTGAATAAGTGCGTTACGAAATGTATGGACGGATCCTAAGTACTGCAAGTTGTGTTTGTGGTTTTGGCTGTGTAAGGAAGTATTTTTCAGATTTTCAATGGGAGCCTCGGTAAAAAAATTATAATTTGGAAAAATTTGGAAACACAACGAAAGCCCTTTATAAAATCTTCCTGTGTTGTGTTTTCTTAAAAAAAAAAAAAAAAAAAAAAAAAAAAAAAAAAAAATGTTACCAGCTACTGTAAGTCTACTAGTACTTACTAGAACTCTGGTGATATTTACTATAAAATGGTAAATGCTACTATGAAGTCTGGTGCTTATTACCATACTCAGATCACTATGTGTCAGAGTATGGTAAAATCTACCATATTTTTTCAGTGATCGCTCAGTTCAAAGTTGATGCGTTGGAGTTTCTGTGAAACTCGGTGCATCCATCAGTAATTCAGAGCAAGACAGTGGCGAGGCATGAATGATCGCTATCGATATATCCCCGTTTGAGGTGTGGTAAAGAATCGATTATTAGGGTGTTCGCTGCGAACACCCTAATAATCGATCCTTTTCCATAGATTAATATGGTAAATCAATCGATATATCGCAAAGCACACCACGCCTCTGGAGCAAGAGGGTCGTGACTAACTTTTTCTCTTATGAGATATCACGAGAAAACTACCCAAGGGCCAGCTTTTAGAGAGTGAAATAACGCCAGGTTGTTTGATCAATTTCATTTTACTTATTTACTTTCAGTCTTTACAAAAAAAAGTGTACAATAAGAGGAGCTCTGTCACTTGAAAGTTTTCAGATATCTCCTCCAATAATGAAATAAAACGATTTAATACATTCATCAATCAACATATATAAATAAATAATAAAACAAAAGTTATAAAAAATATCACTACCTAACTAGCTAACATCATCAGTTATTTAAACTGAGATAAAGGAAAATCATGAGACAGAGACAATTAATAGGGCTTAGAGCTCTGAGAACAACTGCACACTCGTAGGAGATTGAAGTCGGAGCACCCATGTCAAATTCGGACACCCATTTTCCGTTTTTTCTCTTTGTGATTAGAATTTTTTTGTCGTATTGTGTAGCTCACCTGAATAGGTGAAAATTGGTAGCAAAGAATATTCACATTTAGCTGAAACATATGTACCTACTTAAAGAAACCTTCGAAGCTAGATGAACATCATCATGGAAGAACGCTTTGGCAACTTGCTTCAATACACGTAATAAAGCAGGGACATTACTAATTATCAGAATTATGAACGGAACATTTACACAATAAAATATTTTGCTCCGGCCCATTTGCACGCCTGGGGTAATCTTCCATTAGATCACGTGCCAACGTTTGACTCAGTAAATCGCAAAAACATGAACCAGTTGCGCAAACTCCCAATTTTTTCCCGCTCACCTATCTTTTTTTTTTGACAACCTAGTCGTGTCAACTTGTTTCAAACTGATCTGTTGATTGAGGCAACAAATCATTTTAGGGAATGATCATTTTTGTACATCTCTGAAAAATTCATTTAAAAGAAAGAAAGAAAAAAAGTCTGATAACCACGACGAAAGGTTGTTAAACTATAGCCATCAGTAGCTGTTGGTCGCATTAAATTTGGTTTCAAGAGTAGACAAAATAGTGAAACATCTTAAATTACACACAGCTAATCACTTAAATGACCTAGATACCTGTTCTCAATCCATCTCAAGTATAATTAACAAAGGAGGTTGCATTCTGCAACATTTAAAGAACTAAATTTACAGAACAGGCTTTTTATCCATCTTAGGCAAAATAGTTGCACACGTATTATTTATCAGAAGTAACGTCTCAGATGGTAGCAAGCTATTTTGTATTTTCCCCCTTTTTGCATTTTTATGTTTCTTTGAAGAGGCTAAATTAATATTTACAATTGAATGATCTTCAGCAGCAATGAGACTACATATTTGGACAACTGGAATTGTGATTGCTTTTCATATTACCTACTCTTCCTCTCTGTATTTTTGCCCCATGCACTTTTGTTTTTTGGTGTGACAGGTATTTATTGCCAAATTAAATAAATTATTAGTTCGGTAGGCACTCAGTTTGGCATTTTCCTCTCGTTTTCTCTTTAGAAGAACCATAGTTTTTTCCATTAAACGGCTCCCAAAAATCTAGACGATGCAGAGACAAATTTCGAAATGGATATTGAAGCTCAGAAAAGATCAGAGCCTGCGTTTATTCAGTTTGATAAAAAAATCAGAACTTGTGCTACAGTTCTGCAATTAATCGCCTCGAAATAATGACTAGTGTAATAAGATGGAGAGTAGGTTCACAATTCCAAAGGAAATTACTCTAATTAATTCAAAGCTGCTGCTTCATTCACAATACAGTTTCAAATTTAATGGCTACTTTAAGACTCTAGGAATACTTGAAATGACTGTGTTTGACACATTCATAATCTCATGCCATATAATGTACAAAATTAACAATTCACTTTATGTATACAATAAGTAAATGTTTTAACACAAAAATAAAGAAAACACAATACACGTTCCTTGTTCAGAAAGCACATGACAGACACTATGAAATTCTATAAAAGATAACAAAAGTACATATTGACCGGGGCAGTAGAATTTCGGGTAAGCAAAAATTGTACATATCACCGGAAGTCGTGCATGAAACCAGGGATATCGAAATTTGATTTAATAAAGAGATCAAATGATTACTTACTCATTGTAATCAAGTTCAATGCTTGAGGTATTTTTCTTTCTGTTCACCTCTGTCGGAGAATTGAGCTCTCCAAAATTAGTTGAGTCTGTTTGGAAAAATGATTTCGGAAGGTGTAGGTGCCCAGCTACCTTATACCAGTTTTCCGGCCGGGTATTCACACATAATTTGACCTGAGACTTTCATTTAATTTTCGTATTTTCATACATGCTTCATGGGATATTAAAAAATTAGGAATGCGGCTTTTTAAAAAGTTTGAAAATTACATTCATAAATTCGGGGGGGGGGGGGATATTTCTTTCGATTTTTTTTCTTTTTTAGAAATCTAATGACTGGAACAACTGGAAAGCACCCAATAATAATAATCTAAACCCTAATTCTCTGTAGAAACGGCTTGTTCATTGCCAGGAAAAAATGATTATGTTGAAGTGACGACTTGCAATTTAATGTAATCAGATATTAAAACTACTTTAAATATTTGATCTGAGGTGAAGGATTAATTTTTCGTCACCCATTAACTGTATTGCAAACTATTTCGCGTCACAGGTCGCTCAGAAGAGTGCTGGGTGAAACCTGTCCCTTTACCTATCTCTGGAAGTTTTGCATCAGACTGATGTTTTACATGCTCAGAGCTTACAAATAAGAATGCACCCAAAGAGAGAGAATAATATTGAAAACAATCATTCAAATTCCACCGGAGTAATGGCTTAAGATCACTTTAAGAGAGGCTTTGAGAATCCTTAGAATCACACCGGAAAAGATAATCGTGATTATGTTGCATGTAGGCGATCATACTTGGCCGGCTGTTCTGTGATGCCGAGTTAGTAGCTGACTGCGCAAAGAGAACACCTTGATACATAATTCCGTTGATGTCCATACTCACAACAAGTGAGCTGTTGTTGGACCCCGGTCGACTGCTCTCATCACCTGCAACAGATAAAATAATACAAAGGTTATTCAATGAATTGTGATTCAAATTCGATGGCGAGGTATTATGAATGTTTGAAAAGACCACACATTTTACATTTTCTCGGCTGTCCGCAGGAGGATTTTGTCAAACGGTAAGTTTTAACAAGCAAATTAAGAGCTTTAAGGCTCATTTCAAAATCAACGGCAGAAAGTATATTCCTCCATGCAATGCAACTTCCTGGAGTAGGTTCGGGAAAATTTCGGTGCAAGTTGAAGAAGAGGTATGTTACTGTACAGGGCCCAGCAGGTGAAGATTTTGAAATACCGCCATCTGAAAGTGACAAGTGCGCTTTTCCACGCAGTAAAAAAATTTAAATAATCGAAGAAAAAAAGGAGGAGAGAAAAGATTGAAATGACTTCGAGTTGGCAGTTGGCGGAATGAGCGAGACCCTTGATTCTAATCATAAATTTTTGTTCCATTCGAGCGTAAAAAGCGTGAAAGAGTCGCGCGCGAATTTCATCAGATGGAGCATCCACAAAGTTGCCGTTCAGTTTAAAATATACTACACTTGTCAAGCATCTAAAATGTAAATTTAGGAAGTTAGATCGGACTTGGCAATCGTGCATGCGGGTGGAGGCTTGCAAGTTTTAATTAGATTTAGGTGTATTTATATAGAAACGTTTTAAAAATGAGTACGACTTTAGTTTTATTTCGATTCTGCGAACAATTCACAGGGTGTTTCATAGACTCTCGTCCATGGTTACGATCATGAGTGAGGGGCAGATTGAACCCTGAAATTGTTTTTTCATCGTGAATCGAACCGAAACCCCGTTGTTGTTGAAACCAACAGGGTGCTCGTCATTACGTTACGAATAACGCATTATATTTTAATTATTTTTATTAAAGAAAAAAAAACGGAATCATCGCCTCTCGCAAATTTGTGCCTCGATACCGATGATTCATTTTTTTTTTTGTATTTCGTCACCGTTAAATTGGTTAGAGAATGTGAGGCACAGGACAACTATCTCTGAAGCTATTATTTCTTTTCTCCGATATAGGTGGCTTATAAAACAGAGGAAATTACAACTTCCAAAATTAAGTTGGCAGTAAAAATCAGCTTTAGTCGTTAAAAAGAAAAATTACCACACAGGAGAATTTTTCAATCGAAAAATTCACCGAAATAAGTCTCGAACCCAATTTGACTTGAGTAAACTTTAGTTTTTTGCGAGAGGGAAATTATTCAAAACTGCGCTGATTATTCAATTAGACTGACAATAGTTGCATTAACGCATTAAAAAAAACGTCATATTATTATGATCCTTTATGCATTGAATTTGGAAAGATTCAATGTGTCCATCGTATTTTCCATAAAATTTCTACAAGGAAACGTGTGTATTGCAGTGTCTAATTTCGTATCCCACCGAGTGATCCATTCAATGCTCATCATATTTGTACCACAGCCGCGTACAATTGTACACAAGCAGCTCATGGACAGAAGCCATCTCCTCTCCGAAGAACCATCAAACGACACCGTAGTTCACTTTGCATGTAAAAATAGACCTATTTTCAACTCAGTGACAGGATGGGTTGCCCGGGGTCGCGCAGGCACTGATTCAAAAGATGCGTGTAATTCGAAATACACACAATTATATTTCGTGTCAACGTTGATTACTCATTTTTTGAGGAGCAAATGAATCACACGAATATTAACAAATCTAATAACATTTTGCGTCTGGTATGCTCATCACGTTCAACACCAACTTTGTCGGTTATTATTGCCCCGCTCTTTCCTCGGTTCTTCTTTCATATTCTCAATTCATTTCATCTCATACACTCTCAAATCTGAATTTTCTCTATTTTCTACTTATTTGCTAGTTTCATCGCTTTGTAAAGATAGGTTAAAGATAGGTCCACTCTTTCTCAAAGGAAACCAAAGTTGCACAAAGGCAAGATTGCAAAATCACCACTGTGCCGGAGGAGCTTCTTTATTCGTGCTAATCCCAAAGTGAGACCCGAGTGTGTAACAAGCGTTGAAAAAACGTGCGGAATAAATAATTAAATGCTGCGTTAAGTAGATTTTTTTTAAAACCGCGGTATATCACGTTAATTTTAATGGACCCACAGGTTCACAAAATTACCACAGGGTAACTCCGAAGAGTCTAAGAAATCTAGCAAGTGAGCATCACTACTAATTTTAATTTATGGAAAACGCGCAGCATCATAAGCGCGGTATCCATTTTGAAGCGATCCTTATTGAAAGACCCATTGTCGACTGCTTTTTCATATTCGAGGGAGGGATGTCGCGACCGGCTAGCTGTTGAATATGTAGCTACGCAGCTCAAAGTGAGATCTGTTAAGTTTTGTCGATATATCATAGACGCAGCACAATTGTCGCACGATAGGACCTTGGACTGTATTTTCTGGCCCAAGTTAAGAAAGAGCTATGATTTTATTTAAATTTTATTTTCATAAATACTTTAGTGTAAAAATGATTTGAAAATATTTTTCTCTCCTTCCTCTCCCCGTCTTTTTTCTTCTTGCTTCTCCTCCTCCATCTCACTGTTATGCATTTTTCGATCTCTTGACCTTTAAACGCTAGGTGTGATCTCCGAAAGCCCCATAGATAAATTCACACTCCTCCCTATCGAAAATCACCTTTCAAAAGTGAAGCATATTAACTCGAAGTTCAACGAGAACTAAATGAGCATTATTTTCTGGGGAAATCGTTTTGAAATTAGGGGAATGCGTCACTCCTTTATGCCATCACTTAGAAATAAATCCATCATAATGTCTTTGCTTTTAGCCCTTTTTTGTATTAAATTTGGCAATCATATTTCCATAACCACGTGCTGTGGGTACAAACTCAAGTCGGCCATCAGAACCCAAAAGAAAATCTATTCATTTGGAGTGTATACTGTATACTCGAATTCAAGTGCGGCGCCAGAGACAAAAGCCGTAAGTTCATTAACACGCCTTGTGCCGTATTATCCTCCTCAAATAGATACCGTTTTCCCCTTCTAGTATATGGGAACGCGAGGCTCTGACATTAAGAATAATACTCTCAAGCTTGTTTAAGACCGTGCGCACACCCGCGAGGGTGCAATCACTGCAATATGCATCATCAATCGAGAGTGCGTTTGAGGTTAAATCTGTGCTCAAAAGAGAAAGTAAAAAAGGGGACAAAAAATAGTCTGAAATAGATACGCTTCGTAGATTTGCGCAGAGGCGTCATCCAGAAAAAGAAGAAAGAGTGCACGAATAAATAGTGAAAAACGACATATCGATGTCCAAAGTGTGAAACCACGTATCTCCGTTTGTAACATTGTAGACTTCCCATCGTTTGTAGGCACGTATTTGACCTAGTTTTTGGATAAATTTATTTATTTGTGCAAATGCAGGCTTATTTATGAACATTACCGCCTTGTTACGTATCGTTCGGGCCACGTTTCTTAGTATTTTTCTTGTTCATTAACAACCTTAGCCATCAGGGTTTGATATCGGAATCTGAGGATTGGCAGCGGCATTTTCCTACTGTTCTTCGTTTTGGAGGGTTGGCTGTCCTTTTGGGTCCTAAGAGCTCCAGATTTCAACATCTCCGCACTCTCCCCATTCAGATACTCTAAATTCAACGTATTTCTGCCAGACGGAACTAGAGATAGGTGGGAAAGAAGGGGCGTGCTCGTTAATCAAAAGGGCTGTAAGAATGAATGGGAATTATAAAGCGCCAGTGAATCGCCCGCGTCCGCATTAACTCATGAGCCCTGTTCGAAACACTCTTTCGCCATGCCCGCAGCTTATGAGTGCCACATACAGTTGTCGCTTAGTTCCTTTTGGAAAATGTAAAATCCCGCTTTTCCATTTCCCTGAATGGAATAACGCCCTTTTTTACATTGATTCATATGCAGCTTTCTAGAGCACACCCTATCTATCCCACTCGTCTTTCATGCCGTTTAGCAGAGATACGTCCTATAGGTCAGTTGCGCTGGTCACAGAATTGTGTTTCATTTCTTGATTCTTGCAGATTAGCTAAAATAATAAGATCAGTCCAAACCGCAACTTTCTACGTTCAATATTAACCGAGAAATCGCCTTTTGAAAAGTCGGGTTTCAGACGTCATCCTCCGTGGTAATGGCACCCTTGGTTTCTTCCGCCTTGCTCTCATCCAAGTTTCACGTCAAACAACCAGTAAAAATGTGCGTCACACCGATTGATGAAAACAAGGTGGAAGAAACCAAGGGTGTCACTACCGCGGTGGATGACGTCTAAAAGCCGACTTTTCAAAGGCCGATATCTCGGTTAAAATTAAACGTGGACAGTGGCGGCTTGGACAAATCTTATTATTCTTAGATAATCTACAATAATCAAGCCTCAAAACACGATTGTGTGACTACGACAACCAGGGCCGGATTTTCCTACTTACCGTCAATGGGCCGCCTGTATTTTGCCGACCCCTTCTCATTCGTTTTGAAACATCAATAAAAACCATCAAGTGAACGTGCCAGCGGAGAAAGAATGCATTAAGACGCGTTTACTCGTGTTGAACACATGTTTTGGGAAAGTCCTATCTCTGATGGACAAGGCCTTCCATTCATAAGAAATGAACGATAAAATTATGAAAGAACAAACACAAAATTTGGTTTAATGATTTTAACTTCCGCCCCGGCGCCGACCGCACCGTGTTTGGCGCAATGCGTAAGTATTCACGCGGTCTTGTAGCGCAATGCTTTCACGCGACTGCACTGTGTTGGCGAAATGCTGAATATTCATGCACTCATTGTAGGCGCATCCGTTTCACGTCGACCCACAATAACCGCACTGCTTTGATGCAAAGCGTGAAGAATTCGTGCAGTCTTGTAGGGCGCTAATAGTGTTACATGCCGATTGCCGCGCCGCAGGGCTTCTCCGATTCATCTCAATTCCATCGTCATCATTTCTCCCCTAAGTCCCCGTTCCAGGTCTGTGTTTGTTTTTCTACTCTATACTCGACTAATCAAAAGCGCGGTTTCCTTGTATCACTGAAAGACGATAAAATTAGAAATTACTAAACTCTCAGGAAAATGGAGAGATTTTTGTAAGCCTTTCCTCGTTTGTATTTTTATTTCTAATCCGAGTTTTTTTTTTATACCTACATTTAAAAAAATCGCAAAATTTGCCGCCCCTATAGAATGCCGCCATGGGCCGCGGGCCCATGTGCCACTCCCATAATCCAGCCCTGCTTCGATAGGGTTGATTGTAGTGCAAAAATGTGCGCCCAAGAATAACCGCCATGGACCGCGGCCCATGTGGCCACCCCCCTTAATCCGGCCCTGATGGCAACTGAGCCATTAAGCCAAGGACTAGAATATCCTGGTGGAAATGATGTTTGGTCTTACCTGAGGAGGGTGGTAACATGTGCGAGCTGAGGTGGCTGTTGACGGTGGCGGTGGAGTCGCGGGAGGGGTGGTGGGCGCTGTGGTGGTTGTTGTGGTGCCCGTTGCCGTTGCCGTTGAGGGTGGCCGAGTGGGCCGAGTGGGGGCGTCTCGGGGAGGTGGTGGTGACCAGGTTGAGCGGCTGAGGCTGCGGCTGCGGCTGGGCCGGCGACACCGACTGCGGGATGTCCACCATGCTCGTCGGGCTCCGGTGCACCATGTCCGCGTACGCCATCGCCCCGTAGCTCCCGCGTCGCCCCTCCCGCCGGTTCCCGTCGATGGCCGCCTGCAGCTCCGACGGCGAGCTCAGACGCTTCTTCTCGCACTCGTACGGGTACAGGTATTTCATGTATCTGAAACAGTCAAACGAACAACCATTAATATACGCTTTCCTACTGACTCAACAACGAATTCTTCCATTTCCCACCGCGTAGGTGGCTACAAGAGGAAACTTACGCCTCCTCCGTTAGTCCAAAAAAAGGAGGAAGAAAACGGGAGGAAAGAGGAAGAAAACGGGAGGAAAGAGGAAGAAAACGGGAGGAAGGAGGAAGAAAACGGGAGGAAAGGGGAAGAAAACGGGAGGAAAGAGGAAGAAAACGGGAGGAAAGGGGAAGAAAACGGGAGGAAAGGGGAAGAAAACGGGAGGAAAGAGGAAGGAAACGGGAGGAAAGAGGAAGAAAGGACGCTCAGGTTAGGTAGTTATTCATGACGAAATTGACTCGAGCTACATACTTATGCTTCAAAATTTCGAAAATTTTTTGAAAGAAGCTTCGCGGGACCCTTTCCGCCCCTCCCGCACGAAGTGTCTGGATCCGCCTATGTTTATACCGCCAAGAAATAGTTTTTCTTGAATTTAGAATGATGGCTGCTTACTTCAAGCCAAGAAGGAAAGAGAACAGTCGTCTCATTTCGATTTTGGCTGCCACTTTGAAGATTTGACGTCAGGGGGGTACGCGGGCACGGGTTTTGCCGTGCGACCCAAAGTCGGACCCGATGTGCCCGATACCGTGTGACGTCAAGAGGGTACGAGATGCGACCACCATTCTTCATTCGCCTTGAATTTAACATCTTTGCTTAACACGACCTTCTCATTTCTTGGGAGAGATTCAGCTTGATTGTTCATGTTCGTATGTATTGTATCGGTCACTTTATCAACGCCTCAAAGCGCTCTGCGACACCTTACAGTCGCTAAAATATTGATGACCAAACGCCGAAACCACGTATCTTCCAAGAGTGCCACCGGAAACCAGAAAACCGGAGTGCCGAAGAAAGTAAGATTTACTAACTGGATTACATTTTGCAATAAGGAACCATTGTCTCTGGCTCTCTCATAAAAGCACGTACCTGCATAGGGAAGCCAACGGCATATATGTTGTTTCTAAAATGGGCCAGAAATAGTGGTTCCTTTTTGCAAAATGTAATCCAACTTATTGGTATCCCTGTTTAGTCAAGTTTTTAACCGGGGAGAAAAAGAGGAGTCGTGTCGTATTCCGTTTTGATCATCCTCGTATTCTTCATCTTCATACGCAGCTGAAGAATTAGGTCTGTGATTTCGAAGCTGAAAGACTCGCGTTCGATGCTGCCCACGTGACAACGGCGTTAAGGGGTTGAGAGGGGCGTGCTCGCGCAGGGGAGGTGGAGGGGAAGGCACGTCCCGAAAAATGAAAAATGATGGCGGGAAACCGGGCGTGCGTCGCGACGCGAAACACTCGGATTCGATTTTTTAATTAGGATCTCTCACTCTCATCCGCGGCAGTGTCATCGCTGGCATCATGACGTCGTCCTCGCGAGCATCATCATCGCGCTCCCGTTTAATGTAGATTAATGGATTTCCTCACGGGACTCAGGGGTGGGTGGCGGGGGTGGGGGCGGGACGCACGGGTGTAGAAACCGGCGTTTCGCTCACCGTATGGGCGGTCCCGCAGACTCAATCGGGGATGTCATGGAGCTTTCCCCATTAGTACTTTTGTCTCTAGGGATGAGGAGGCCTCTGGACAAGGTATGAATCGAAGCACTACGCAAAATTTGTTTTCTTCAAAATTTAACGTGAAGAACAAACCACAGAACGAGAAGACTGCAAATCAATTCCTGAACAAGTGTTTACAGTTTACGTGCGGGTAAAAACACAAACAGATAATCGTCGTAATATCTAACGTCACCATGTCAAATTAATGCAATTTGTTTAGTTTTAGTTTTAGACCATGTAGATAGATACAAGAAAATACTTGCTAGTCGTTACGTGATATTTAAATAAAATTCCTTCAAAAAAAAAAAAAAAAAAAAAAAAAACAACAAATGTATAATCTAAGCTCCATTTGATATGTGTCGAAAATCCCTATTATTTCATTCAGAGGGCTGATTATTAATATCGATAGACAAAGCTAGGTACAAACAAAGAAGACAAACTGTGAATGAAGCGGTCCCATTGGAGGAGGCGGGAGATGGCAATGGACAAAGGAGAAGGAGGTAACTAGACTAAGTAACGGCAACCCACGAGAGCTCTTGTAGTAAGTCAATCATTTTCCCCCTTAGTCTATAACAACGACCCTTTCAACCAATAGGCTTGCACCATGTTCCCTATGCCTTCTGTGTCTATCGCTTTGTCTATCAATTTCAAAAATCAGCCCGCTTGAGTTGATCCTCGGAGTTCTCGTTGTGCGAATCATTTTTTGCGTGAGATTTTGATGAGAAAACGTGTAACGCATGTATTGAGTTACGACCCTGTCCAGTAGCCCATTTTAAAGAGACTGGAGCCTCCCTCTGGCCAAGAGACGCAAAATTTCAGGAAACTTCATTTAATGACATTTCATAAAATATAGGTATTTGTTTTCTCCGTCTATAGATAGTATAACTTTTCAAGTCGACGTGGATAATAGTTATAACAAATCACATTGAAGATGATGAGGAGTGCTTCAATTTTGTAACAACGGCACTTGATCTGTAAAATGAATGACTCCGCGAACTTCACTTATATCCTAAGAGATCCATCAACATTGTTTTTCCTTGTTTAGTTTAAGTATACTGATTGCATACTTATTCTTTCTTGACCGAGTTTCCCGAGAATAAATGCACTGAAGGCCTTTTTGATTGTGACAGTTCATAATAAGTTAATGGTTCTGAAAATTATTGTCCAATAACCAGGAAAACAGAAGAAGTTATGTTGGAATTAAGGCTTATCTTTGCAAGGTTGTCAAGGTATTTTTGACTATTCAAAAATGGAACATATTATGCAGGTTAGTGACCTGTAGAAAGAGATAAGAAACAGGAAAACTTTTGCATTAAGTGCAACTTAGTCAACGCGGTCACTGAATGGGTTGCATACCGCAGGAATGAAGGAATCTGTGAGACTTCATTCGATACGAAATTGGTATTTAAATGGCCCTACTCGACTAAAATTGGGTGAATTAATCTGAAATTGGGAAATAAGCTCGAGACATGTAAGATATTAGTCCGTGTGTTTCTGATATCGGGTTTTTCTCATTACGACGATGAATTACGAAAGTACGCATCTCGATTTCGGTCTCTCATAATTACCGCTACTACTACTTTTTATGAGGTAAATCTTTTCCAAGAATCCTCTTATGAAGGTAAATAGATATTACAATCAAATAAACTATTGTGAAGTAATGATGGTCAATCATCCCTCTGAAAAGCAAAATTTGACGGATATTTTTAACGCCGCAAATCCAGATGCGTTGTTTTATAGTCAAATCATCGATTATTTTTAAACTGAATGTTTGTTGTATGATTGAAAAACTTACTGTGTTCGAAGTGTGAAAGCAGCAGATGTGATTGATGACGGTAGATTGAGACCTTTGATGATTTCTTGCCATAATTTCTTGTTGATTACATCGACAAGTCCTCCTCGCTGGATGACCAAATTATAAAGCTCATAAAGATCTAATACTGATTTTGCCATTATGGGTAGCCTATTGATAGGAGTACCTGGAACAAAAAATGTGAACGTCCACAAATAAGTGCTAAAAATAAATTATTCTTGCAATTTTGAAATGGTGCAATGGATCTGTGTTCTAAATTGCTGTAACTGATGTAGAAAAGAACCTCGGGTGAAAGCTGCGAGAGAACTGAATAGCGAGTCTTACGATGTGTAGTGCGTTTTGCATGCGCTACTTCGGAAGGCGTTTCACTGCCCGGCTAGATGCGACGCTCGAGGTTAGCTTTTAACAACGCCAGTAAAATTGCATAACCATTGACTGGCCCGCAGTGAACTTATGAATCGACGAGAGCTCTCTGCTTTATGTACTTTAATCTAATAAACTTAATGCCAGGTGTGTTGGCGTTAGCGTCCATTTTTACTGGACACTTGGACTTCTCGGATGTGCGCGTTAAATCACCCGTCGCTGTCCGTAATTACGACCGCGACGTGCTCCAACGTTGCGTTGCGGACACACAGCTTACGTCAGCCGGGACCGGAGAACATAGCACTGTATTTAATGGTGAGGTTTACGGAGGGCTCCGCCCCCTCGCCTCCTTACGGCTCAACCCCCAAAGTTCGCTTCGGGGTGAGGATATTTATCTCTACCCCGGTATCTGCGATGAAACGCCGAGACCTAACACTTTTATTTATTTTCATAGAAAATGTAGTTTAAATTAAAAAGCAACCTTTGGACAAGCTTGAATATCGATGACCAAAGAGCAAAACCACGAATCTCCATCGCCATTTCCGCTCCTACTTTAATTTCTCGAGGAGAAATTAGCCAATTTTATAGCTTGAAATATATACAGAATATTCTGCTAACAAAGAAGAAAAAATCTAGGGATTTTACAAAACAATGCGTTGACCATATTTCCGAAGGAAAAAATCAAGTAAGACAGGAAATCTGCAACGTCGCAAACAGAGATGCATGGTTTCGCACTTTGGTCATCGATTTCGTCGAAGAATTTTTTTTTCTTTAAAAAAAAGAAGGAATTTTCTATCACCAATTGGGATTTTTTGTTATTTTTTCATTTACAAGAAAGAAACCCTGCAGTGCTTCTTGAATCTTGGTTGCAATTTTTCCTTCTCTTTATATTTTCATTTTTACTTTCTAAAGCATATTCGGTTCGAGATCTACGCTGGACTGCGAATTGTATTCATGACATCAAAAAGTGGGCATGACATGAAAACCTTTAGAGAATCTTCATGCGAATTTTGTGATTCCGCACTCGGCCTTTCATGCACCTACTCACCTTCTCGATTGGGAGCTCCACACTGTATTTTGCGAGCCTTTAACTTGCCTTCGTTTTTATCTATCCTCGTTTGGCCTTTCCCTCTCCTCGAAGCCACGTTATATTTTCCTCACGATCACGCGGCACAAATTTATAGCCGCCTTTTTGGCGTTTTTATCCCTTCTCACCTGTCAAGAAACCCTCCGTCACAAATTGTTTTATCGATCGGACCGCCCATCCGGCGCTCAGCAGCGGAAAGCGCTTCATTTATTTGTTGGCAGTAAGTACAAAATCGAACGCGACTAGTGTCCAGGTAGCCAATTTCAGCGATAAAAACCAAGAAAAATACCGACCGAATTTCCATTGGCCCTAAGTTACGGCAACGCCGGTGTAATGGTGCCTGCTCTGGCAGTCTCGTGTCGCCACAGCATAAAAAAGTGGTGTAATTTTCTATTCATACAATATAGCCGATACTTTGTTGAGGGGTTTTATGATTTTTAACGTGAGATATGCACTGTTTCTCCTGCCCCGGAGTTTTAATAGTTTCACTCCAGTGAGGAGTCAATAGCCGAATCTTAGATCGTTTAGTTTAAACCAGCACGATGTAGTGCTGGAGTTCAGGTGAACCCGGCTTTTCTGAGTTGGTAAGTCTTTAGGCTTAACGACTCACTGCACTATTCTAGCAGTGCGCCCGTGAGAACGAAAATATGAAAATTAAACACCCCGACATTAAAGCACGGAGGGAAAAAAAGAAGAGAGAGAAAAAAAAATGACTAAGAGCTCTCTTTCACGTTTAGCAATTTCATGTTTTGTTTTTGTTTTTTTAGAAAAAAGTGTCTTATTTTTCCTTGTCATATTTTGTGGGAGGGTTGAAGAATGAAAGATTTCAATTGCTACTGCTGATTTTTGCAGACGAATGTATACACCTCCTGTAGAATAATCGGCGGGCTGATTATTGACATGGATAGATAAAGCGGTAGAGAAAGAAAAAATGGAAAATGGAGCGATCCTATTGGTTGAAAAGAAGAAATTACGATATTGCAAAACTGTTGCAATATAATCAAATTACAGTAAATCAAAGACAGAATCACATTCACTTCTAAAAATCACGAAAAAGGGCTTTTCATTTTGAGATGAAAAGGAGTCTCTCTTAAACGATTTTAATTACTTTACATGCGGACACACGAGTGAAAAAAGAAGATAAAGACGAATCACAGGTTTAATCTAAAACGATCACTTAAGAGTCTCACGAGCCGCACATACACGCGCTTTTTCGCCGGAAGCATTGATTGCTGAGTGGCGGAGAAAAGATCAGAAAAAACGAAAGAAATAATAAGACAAGAAAGTATAAAAATAATGAAACAAACCAGTAAAAAAATCAGTCTCTCTTTGTCTGCTCGAAATCGCTCGGCAAAAAAAAAACCCGACCGCGGCAATAAAACAATCGGAGGGGGGAACCTTATAATTTTATACATAAAAAAAAGAAATCGGACGTTTTACGAGCTTTTATTCCGAGAAAATCGGATCAAATGGAAATGAAGACGGTTGCGGGGCGTGGAGGGGGGAGGGGAGCAGGGAGGCTCCTCCCATCCCCCTCGGCGCATCCCGGTCCGCGTAATTATGGTGCCCCCGGACGAAGGGTTGGGGAACGGGATAAAACAATCGGGTTTATCCTTACTTCAGATCTGCAGAATAAATTGTGATCTGCGGTTCTCCCATTCCGTTTTCGCGTTATTAGTTTTTATCCTCGGATCCTCGCCCTCTCATTATTATTTATTCTGCCGTGCCGCGCAGTGGAGCGGGTCTCCTGAAGAGGCTGGACACCGAAATTTCGACTAAAACTGCAATTTTTAAGGTGTATCACGCCACATTGGTAATTTTAAGGGATGCCTCTTGAAGGGAATTCGATGACAAGCTGAATTTAAACCTTCACGTTTCTTATCAATACGAAGATATCAGCTTTCAAAATTGCGGTAGCTGATGTGCATAACCACGTATCCGTTTGCAACTCTGCAGACTTCATGTCATACTTTACTTCTTCCTTCGAAAACCAGTCAACGTAATTTCTTGAAAACTTCCTTGATTAATCCCCCAGGTATGATGAATATCCTGAGTAAATTTAAAGCTATGAAGTTGGCTTATTTCTCTTCGGAAAGATAAAATGGGCGCAGAAATTCTGAAACATCCCAATGAAGATAAGTGGTTTCGCACTTGGCTATCGATGTTCCACTGACTCGTTCCACTGTGTGCCGATTCGAGTATTCTGATTCGAGCGAATGAGATCTCGATTGGATGAACCGAAAGGGTGAGGGAGGATGAACTGGGGAGGGGGGTGGGAGGGGGGGGGGGGTTAGAAGCGGGCCGCCAACCATCTTTCACTAATTTGCCAGTTCGGTAAGTAAATAATGGCCGGTCGGCACTGTTAAAATTTAGTTGTCTCCGTGACTACTTTGTAGCCGTGCAGAAATTTACGAGGACTTAATGCGCCTCTACTGAGGCCTCCGGAACCTAAAAATTTCATTTCTTTGATCTGCTGACGGGTTGACCTCTCCCTGCATTCAACATCTCGATGGCCAAAGTGCGAAACCACGTATCTCCATCGTGGTGTGTCAAATTTCAGCTCCTATTTCAATTTATCGACGAGAAAGAAGCCACCTTTTAAGCTTGAACTTTACACAAAATACTCTGCTAACAAAGCAAAAAATCTAGAAAGTCTTCAACGTAACTGTTGAACCTATGCTATACTGCTTACATCTAGAACCCCCTGACCTCTGCAAGAGAAGATATTCTTTAATTGTTGTAATTCCCACTGATGCTGGTTTTTACTTTCTGCAATTCATACTCAAAAGAAATGTGGTTTATACTAGGCCAAAACAACGCTTCAAATACAAGCACGCACATGATAATAACTGTCAGGCAGCGATTAAAATCGACTCGACTCAAAACGCCCAAAGACTTGTAATTTTCCTGCCAATCCAGCAACTCGTGCTCATCCCTCCGATAAATTATGGAGAAGCAAAGAACTCTTCGCGATCAGAAGAAATACAAATATTCATGAACGGGTGATTCAGAGAAATGATCGAAAGATACTGGTAGTAACATTATTATAATTAAGTAATTACAAGTCGTAAAACGGACTCATGGCATAGGTCATACGGGCACTATCCTTGTCCGAGACCGAGCTTAGCTTGTGGTGCACAATTATCTCTCTCCCCACGGTTCCTTCTTTCAATGCAAGCTCAACTTTAAGCAGATTCTACTCTTCAAGCTCCGTTTACTTATGCTTGCTCTGCTAGGATTTGCTTACATTAGTCCGAGAAAGGTGTCACGGCTTGAGAAAGCTACAAAAAATGTTATTTTAAATGATTCGACCTGTGACTCCGTGGCAAATAAATTTAGATACGGCCCACGCATTCAACAGTAGACATATTGGCGGTAAAAATTAGTATAAAAAACTTTCGCAGCGTTTTCGGATTTTCGCTGTTAACTGACTTTTTCAATTTGGACGGAGTTGTCATGTTTATGGAACTGAATTTTTGGTAAGTAATGGCTGAATAAAGAAAAGAATTCCCCTTCGAAGTTTTGATAGATACTTTTGTGCATTTTTTATCTATTCCAAACAGCAGAGCTAGAGTTCTCTTGAAAAGTTCTATGGAATTCTCGTTGAACAACAAAGGAATAGAATGTATTTCGGAAAAAGGAAGAAAAGCTGCCTTTTGAATTAATATTTAAACCGAAGAAATTTTTCATTATTCTCTCTGTGTTTTCTGATTTGAGAAAATGTATCGTGAGTCTACGGAACGCTTGCATCTTGTATCAACCTTTTTTTTGGGGGGGGGGGGAGGGGAGAGGATAGGAATATGAAAATAAACACCACCGATATTTTAGACTAAAGAAGACCCACTTAATTAAATCTCCTTTCTTGACCTATTTTCTCTGTCTAGAACAAATACATTACTCAATGGTTAATACGTAGAGAATAGGGATCGATTATGACGTCACGTGGGATGCAAATAAAATAAGCTCCGATGGCTGTCCAGTAAATCCTGTGATAAGACAAAAGACTCTCCGAAATGGAACAGTTTTGTACCCGAAGGGCTTAGCAGCGAAAAACTAATAGTGCGTCCCCAAAGTTCGACTATTTTTCCGCACAGATGCAGGAGTGCAAAGGAAAATTAGAGGAAGTCGAACACGTTAAACCGTAACTTGAAGTGCAATTAAATCTCAAAAGACGATTGAAGAAGCGGAAAAATAGCGCAGTGCCAGCGTCAATGTAGGAGAACATAAAATCAAGTTAATAAGAGAATAAAAGATATTTCCGAAGCAGAAAAGTTGAAAGCCAACGCAACAATGAGCGGACGGGAAACGTCAACTTTCGAAAGTTGATGCGTCTTTGATTTATTCCATCACTAACAATGCCTAAAAAAGAGGGTCCGGGGGGAGGGGGAGGCGGGCGGTCGCGGTTCGAAATTATTTAGATGTTTTGGCGACGCGCCAGAAGACGGCATGCTACTATTTTAAATTTATATCATTCACTCTAATCAATCTTCTTTGCTTACCGTGCAATCATTTACTTTGTGACCTATAACATGTGTTTATCCACACTTCCCGAGCGCCAACGCGCTTCGCGGCCCTTCCTCCCTCATTCATTCATTATTAACGTTTCACGCGTATTATTTCGACGGAAATCTTAACGATTTCCCTCACTCGAGCGAATAAAATCCCACCTCCGAGATGGAAAATATGTTTGTGTTCGCGCCATCTCTAAGCTCGAAATTTTGCGAGATAGAGCGAGATAGAGAAAATCAGATTGAAATCAGATTTCAATACCAATTTCACCATGTAACGCCGTTTGCTGGTTTTTATTTTAATTTCTTTCTTATTTTTAATTCTATTTTAGCAGTTGATTATGGTGCTGTAAGGTACCAAAACGTCCTGCCTTTGTATTTTGTATTTCAGCCTTGTTTCCGCATTTTCCTGTGTTTTCGATTGTCTTGAGTAAATTGATACCCCTTTTCTGCCTATTTCTACTTTGAAATTCGTTTTTTGTGAGTACAAAAAATCGATCTAAAATCGCCTTCATGAATGGATACTTCCTAAATTTTACAGCTATCCAAGCCTTCCCAGTACAGTCACGAGTAATGTAGTCAATTGAGATGATCCTTTTATGAAGAGTGACGACCCATAAGAAACGCCTTCATTGTGAAAAGATACTTCCTGGCGTTACCTCAGAGTTCGAATAGTTGCATCATTTCAAAACCCAACTAACAAGGTTGCTTTATCGCTCCAACAGTCAAGATAGTTGGACTCGTCGATCGATGCACCGTTTTGTCGATCGATTCATGGAATTTGCGATCGATTCACAACGTTTTCGATCGTTTCCTAAAGTTTTCCATCGATTAACAAAGTTGTCAATCTATTCACGGCTGTCAATCGAGGCATTGTCGATCGAATCGCGTCGATTGGTGCAATTTTTACTGTACAATTCACTAATTTTTCGATGGATTCACGTCGATGGAACCGTCACTGGTTTTTTTTTCTTTTATTTTCCAAATAATATGTCGATCGAATTTGTGCCAATCTATCCACGTTTTTATTTCTTGATTCAGGTCGATCAAATTTATACCCTCCAAAGTTTCCACTCAGACCCGACTAGTTCCATTTTCTAAAACGTCATTTCTCAACTGACTGCTTTCCTCTACGTTTGGTTTAGTGGCAATTTTCAAGTAGGAAACTTCGTTCTTCCCTCAACTAAATCCATTTAAAATATAGATTTTAGGCGAGTGAGCTACCTCACCAAGAATCGCTTGTTTGACATACATTCAAACGGAGCAGTGGCGAGGCGTGAATTGCGATATATCGATTGTTATGCCATTTAAACCTATGGTAAATAATCTATTGTTAAGGTGTTTGCTCCAAACACCCTGTTTGTCGATCCTTTTCAATAGGTTTATATGGCATAACAATCGATATATCGCAAAGCACGCCACGCCACTGAACGGAGGAAAATCAGAGTTGCCAACTTGAATAAATCGCCACTGATTCGGTTGCACCCGTGGTGGTGGTGCTCCAGTGGAGAATGCCCACCTGGGTCCGATCGGTAGAGGACACGTTTCAAAATAGACGCCGAGATCAAAGATGACGCGGCTGAAGTCGCGACCGCGGGGTCGGCGCGGCGTCTGGGGCGCACGGGGCAACAGGTCGTAAAGCGGGAGATTTAAGAGCTCGTCAGCGTGTTTGATGTCGGTCGCATCTCCTGGCCACCGCGCCGCGGTCTCGATCGCGGCTCCCAAGCCCTCCCCCCCCCCCCCCCCCCGGCCCGTACTAATCGATTTATTACTCGCCGGCTAATCGCATCAATTATTCTTCCTTCCGAGAGTGCCGCCGTTTCAGCGCCGTCTTCGGTTACAGAAGACATGTGTTCTCTCGTGTTCATTCAGCTTCCGAACCTGAGACTATGTATTTCAGAGACCCTCCACTGCTGTCTCCTTCAATGTGTAAAAGTTACTTTTGGAACTCATCGCTCAGATTCGGTTAACGTGACTCATGACCAAACAGTTGAGCAATTGGTTCAGGAATCCATCAAAAATCGCCTTCATAATGAAAAGATGGATACTTCCTAGATTTTACAGCTATCCAAGGCTTCCCGGCATAGAGTTGCTACACGGAGAGAAAAACTTCGTGCGTGGGACCCGAAGTTTAGGTCATATGGATCTCTGAAGTTTTCGGATTGAGCATCTGAACACTTTAGATGTAGCTGTCGAGGTTCGGATCACACATCTGAAACTTCAGTTCTTACATCTGAAGTGCTTCGGTTTTCACATCCGAAAAACTTCGGTTCTCACATCTAAAGTACTTCAGATGTATGATCCGAACCTCGACAGCTACATCTAAAGTGTTCAGATGCTCAATCTGAAAACTTCAGAGATCCATATGACCTAAACTTCGGGTCCCACGCACGAGGTTTCTTTCTCCGTGTAATAATGAGGTTAATTGAGATTATAATTTTTTGAAGAGTGACGACCCATAGGAAACGCCTTCGTTGTGAAAAGATACTTCCTAGCGTGACTGCGGAGGCCGAATACCCGCATCATTAAAAAACCTAATCAAGAATGTATGCGATTGTTTCGGATAATTTTTTGATGAAAATTGTCGACGCATAAGAAGCGCCTTCAATATGAAATGCTACTTCCTAGCGTTGCCTCAGAGGCCGAATAGTTGCATCGTTTGAAAACCCAATCAACAAGGTAGCTTACCGCTCCAACAGTCAGGATAGTCCATCTCAGTTCATTCAGAAATGTGCCATGGCTAATTTGATGACAGTTATTGAAAGTTGATTTTACTTTAAATTTATCGACGCAATTTTTTTTCTTTAAAAAAAAACCCATCTTAATCCAAGCAGCTTACATCGTGATTGAATCCCATTCGACCGAGGTACATGCCCTCGTGACCTATGTTCAGTATACAACTATTGCGCACCTACTTCAGTTGTTTTGACTGTACAGTCGCACGCGTTGAATACCCGCAGACCGCGATGCCGGGTTACAAATAACGCGGTTAATTCTCGAGAATTACGCGGAATGCAGGTGATCCTTGTTCACTGAGAGCGGCAACTAGGATTGCAAGGCACTTGAAGCAGTAGCTGCCTGCGTCGTTTTATTGGCCCTAACCCGTTTATGACTGTTTATGGTTATGACACTCGTGCCTGGTGAGATATCATTGCTCTATTGTTACCTTCTTCCCGGCCAACTATCTTCACTCACTTCTCTGCGGGTCTGACGACGCGGCCATAGGAAACATGTGTTCAGAGGCCCGGCCGATTCAAGTTGCTATCACTCTTCCAAAACTTTGGCGGTTTCGTGAAGTTATTAACTGAGTCATCTCTGAGTTTAGCCCATCTGTGCTGTATCTCAACATAAATGGTCGTCAATCGATGGATGAATTTGAAATCATTCATGTACAAAATTTTGAAAATGTTGAAAATTCACTAGCCCTGCAGCCTGATTACTTACACTATGACGGCACAATAAGACAAGGCATGGCTCTACATTATCCATGCAATACATTGCATTTCGATGTGTCATCAGGCTGTTTTAAAGTTTCAAATCGACCTGCTGTTGTATCTTGCTGGAAATGTTCAAATTTTTATCAGGGACCGTTAAATGTAACGTTTCAGATTTTTTTAACCCCCACCTATTCGGCCTCCTAGTGCTCTTGTGACGTAAGTTCCTATCCTTTAACATGTAGATTATATACGTATTTAATGGACGGCTCCTTACACTGAAAAAAAACTCTGGCCGTGGGAGCCGCAATTACGGGCTATATAGAGATACCGTCCGTTCCGGGCTCAAAGGCCGGAAATTCCGGCTGCTGGAGCCGTAGCTTCGGCCTCTGAACCCGGAGCAATCGAAGTTACGGCTCCAGCAGCCGGAATTTCCGGCCTTTGAGCCCGGAACGGACGGTATCTCTATATAGCCCGTAATTTCGGCTCCCACGGCCGGAGTTTTTTTTTCAGTGTACTTAATCCTCGGCTACCATACGAAAAGTCTATTTCATTGATTTCCTTCGTTTTAATGAATCCTAGATTATCAGTGACTAGTCTTATGCATTTTTCTTTGCAGGAGATATTTGGCAACATCCCCTATTAGATCCCAGCAGAAAGTAAACAATTATTGATACTAATCGGAACAAGGCGCAGAGAGAAAAAATCGCAAAACAACTGGCTTACATCTTGCCGATCCAACCTCACACACGGACGGTAGAATGGTGAATTCAGCGGTGGTCTCGTGACAATATGTTTCGGTTCGTCAACGAGAAAAAAAAGAGAGAGAAAAAAACAAGAAGTGGAGATGGTTGAACCCCCTGGTAGTGATTTGTCCGATTAATGAAATCATACCAAACCTCGAAGTGGCAGAGAGAGACAAAACAACCATGAAGGTAAAGAGGAGAGGAAAAAATTAATCATCAGGATCGCCAACAAATACAGCCGCAAAAGAACAGTGCTTAGTCCAGTCAGTGGTACTCAAGTTTTCTGATTCTTTCAGATTTCTACTGTGGCACGTTTTTTATCAGTTAACCCCACCCCTCATCCTGCTTTCAATTTATTGCATGCACGCTAATCCGGTATGAAACTATGTTGAGTAGCCCTGAATTACAAGTTACATTTTTCCGCGAAACGCAATAAAAAGCACGGAGGGGCTGGCGAGGGCGAATCTAAGGCGGCACGGAACTGCATCACTTTGATAGCCAGATTCACGCGGGGGAGGGGAAGGGGGGGCACGAAGAGAGGGCACTTCTCACGGAGAGAGAGAAGGGGGCGATCAAGAGCATAGAGGTGGCGAGAACTGGTGGGGTAGGGGGATTCCAAACCATATGCGAGTGGGTGTGCCCATGCCGACATGTAAGTATAATATTAAAGGATAAAAGAAGTAAGGGGCAATAATAATAGTAATAATAAGTACTAAAATATCAAAAAAAGAAAGGGAAAAATTAGAAAAAGGGGAAACGCTCGGTAATGAGGGGAACTGCGCGCAAATGCTCCGCACGAAAGACGGGCGGAGGGGGAGGCGTTATAGCGGAAATAATTCGAGGGAGTCGTAAAAATTGCCGCCACTCCGGCCGTAACCTTGTCAAATCGTCGGAAAAAGCCGCACTTTTGACGGGCTAGAGCGCGAACCTAACCTAACATTTCGCCAGCTTCCGGCATCTCCGGGCCCGGGTCTATTAACAAACGCCGGACTGCATTAAAACGTGCACAACATCGCAAAGCCGTGCGAAGCAGACAAAATCAATAAAATTTATAGCAAATCTAATTACTGACATATTTTTTCGCTGGTAGGAGGAGGAGGAGGTTGTGGCCCACGACGTCACGACGACTCCGGACGCGGCGGCCGAGGGGAGGGGCGAGGGGAGTCATTTGCGATTGAGGGGCTATCATTGGAGCATGCCGTCCTTTTTTCAATTATCTCCTCATGTCTCTTCACTCTTATTTTCTCAGCTTATAAAGTATGACTCGAAGCCGAGCTTTTATCTACGCATCCTGTGGCGCATGCGCGACGCGCTTTAAGTTTATCGCGGTGGTAAGCGCGCACGCGCGAACATGGCAGTCCCGCACCTCCGCCCCGGCGCACACCAAAGCAGAAGTTCATTTCTGAAGAACGTCGTATGAGCCTGCAGACGTTGTCACATCTCCTTCAGTGAAAAATGAATTTTCTGGGAAAATTGTGAGAATTTTATTTCTTCCTCAAATTTGTCAGAAATTTCATCCAAAATATCTGGAGATTTCAAGGAAAAATATGTGAAAGGGAGCTACACAGGTACCGGCAACGAATTCCACTCCTCGATTTTCAACGGTGCATTTGATGATAAAAGCTCAATGTATAAAAGAGCCTTCCTGAGAATTCGCTCAGTTAATGCAAGCATTTCCGCACGTCAAGAGAGGCTTTTCACCACTCTACCGTGTATCGACGTAGTTGGAGCAGAGGGGAGGAGGGAAGCACGATTCCAAAGTGTCTCCGGAGGATAACTCGATTCACGCGTGGAGCGGAAGAGGTAGGTGTTTTGATTTATCATTCACACGATCATGAAAAAGAAAAAAAACCGGTGAAAAATGGAGAGAAAAAAACACCACAATCTCGTCTGGAATCAAGGTTGCCGCGTACGATGGAAAAATTGGGAATTTCGAGGCGAGATCGCAACTTATGCTGGAAAGTCGTCAATGAAAATTTCGTGTTGCGATAATTTCCAATAGTAGGGGGCTGTGGCAGCGCCTCCACGGGCATTTTGTCATCACACTTGTGTTTTTTGAAAAATAGCAAGTCCCATTATTAATTTTCAACGCTGAATCCATCGAATGGCCTTAAAAAGATCGAATTCGTATATAGAGCGATTTCAGGGGAATCGTGGAACTTGTGGGGTGTTGAACTTGGTTTTTTCCTCTTGTGATCCATAAAATCTTGGTGTGACTTGGGATTTCGGTATTTTTGAGGTCATGGACGAATGTAGCACGCAAAATTAAGAGGGACGGCCGGTGTTGTTTCAGAGACGACGGCGAAACTTGAAAAAAGGGGAAATTTTCTCTAATATTTAAGAGGCGCAGCTCCGATTGCAGACATTTTTTTGGAAAATCAACATTTTAGAGGAAGCAAAGTCTCATTTTAACCTCTCCGGCCGATTAAACCCCCCCCCCCCCACCCCCAAGAACACCTGGTAGACTCCACAGACGACGAGGGCCGTTCATTTACGCAAGCCACTCAAGGGAAAGAGGGGACCGAAGCTTTCTACTAGACCGATTTCCATTATTTTTGCGGCTTTCAACAGCTGATGGTCCTTTTTGGAAATGTAACCCATGTTTTTCATATACATGATAAAGTTGTGACCCATTTAAACAATGTAAATGTTCATTTTTTGTCACAGTTCGTTCTGAAGATGGACCGGGCCGATCTTCATGAGTTTTGCGACCATCGATTGTCCTAAGATGAGCTCGCTTTATTTTAGATTAGCTCACGCGGGCCCGAAAACGCGGAGCAACCCCTTAAGGGTGGGAGACGTTCCGTTTAGTATAATGTGTAAACTTATAATCCATCGAAAGACTTTTTTTAAAGCTATTTTCCGAGCTGTCAATGTTATTTTTAAGAAAAATGGTAGGTGGTTAAGCCAGACTTCCATAATTTTACAAGGGTGGTTGAGAGGTAGTCTTACAAATACCTAACAAGGGAGGGGGTAAAAAAATCGGAGGGAATGCATTTCGAATTTCTTGCAGGGCCCATCAGAGGTGACTCGGAGGACTCGCGAGGAATTTGGAAATTCCGCTCGCGAAGTGGCGACCAGGTGTGGATCTAATTTAATTTGAAATCGATATTCATTGCATCTCTCGCCATAAATCCATATCCGTTGCGGGCCGGCTTGTTGCGCACGCGTGCACGCGTCCCCGTCTCGTATATACACGTATATGCGTATGTGTTGGTGAGGGCGTGTGTGTGTGTGAGTATATGTATATATGTGTTCCCGGGCGGCTTTTCCCGCGCTGGGCATCGCGTCGAGCCGCTCTGCCGTGATAGCGAAGAGGGCAGTAAGCATCAAGCTGGGATGAACCTCGAGACACATAAAAGCATGTGCTAATCATGGCTCATACAGAAATGCACTTACTGCTCTCTTCGCTATCACAGCAGCGCTGGCTGCTATAGTATATTAGATATAACGACGCCGAGTATTTAATTCCCAATCTCCCGCAGGCTTCTCCATTAAAACTCACCGTACGCTCCTCTTGTTCTTCACCCGCGTTTCCCGGGCCCATGAGTTATGGCCCTTTAATTTCTGATACGCCGCGGCCGAGAGCTTGATACCACCACATCTCTCTCCAACTTGGGACGCGGATTTTATTTTGAAAAATCGATTTTGGTCTAGGTATAGAAATTGATTAAAATTTAAACGATTTGAGTTTTTTGTTTTCCTTTTTTCTTCGTTTTTTTTTTCTTTTTTTTTTTTTAAAAATCGGCACTCTGATGGCCACAGTATGACATCACAACCACGTAGACATCTTCATTGCGGGTTTTCAAAATTTCCGACCCTACTTTACTTCTTAGAGGAGGAAGAAGTAAACTTTATAGTTTGAAATGTTTAAACAGTAGTTTATACTAATATAGAGGAAAAATCAAGGAAGTTTTCAAAGAGGAAAAAAAAGGACTGGAAATCCACAACGCCGCAAACGGAGAGACGTGGTTTCGCACTTTAGCCATTGACTTATGTTTTTTCACCAAAAATGAAGAATTTGCACAAAGCAATTTTATTGCATCATCCTAAAGCTGAGTTCCCAATATTTTTTACATTTTATTCCTGAAATGGAAAATCGGAGAAGAATAGATGCAAAAGAAACGAAATCTATACCACCTTATGACGTCATAGGGCGGCATATTCCCATACGCATTCATATCAATTATTATTAAAGATCGTTTGAGCTCGGATTTATATGATGGTTTACTTTTTGATCATTTTTAATTGTGAACTCTCTTAGATCATGTTTTAGGTCGTTTTTTCAAATACTTCAATTCCAACTCATTCAAATCACACTTACTCACTTATGTCGACTCATTTTTGTTTTGAATCTTTATTACATGCATGAAGTGATAGTCAATGCCCACTGCAATTGAACGTTTGCGAGGTGTCTTGATTTAGGACTTAACATTCATTCAAACATGTTTCCGACAGTGACTTTACAGTCGCTGAGCCCACCTCATCACTATAGTATCCAAACTCTGTTGAAGCGAGTACAATCGTAAACGGCAGAAACGAGACAATATTTACATTGATCGCGTTGCATATGCCGGCTGCGTCTATACGCGAGTTTGCAAACTTGAGGGAAATTGGCGTAGTTTTCTCCATGATCCGCACATTGTTTAAAAAAGCGTATTTCGTTTCTGGCGTGACAACCCCGCTCCGTGCTTGTGAGTCATAAAATTCGAGTCCAATTTTCTCACCCCGCGAGTGCAGAAACTGCTCGGCAGATTGCGCCTCACTCACCCACCCGACAGCTGAATCCGCCGGGCTGTGCAAAACCTTTATCGCAATAAAATCGCCACACATATCGATGTTTTTGACGGTGTTGCCGTCCAACGTAAAAGAAGCATAAGCTCTCAATATTTAACACCCCCCCCCCCCCACGAACGAGAAATCTTTAAAAAAAATCATCAGGGCTGTGACGTGAACTTAAAGCGCCTGGGGAAAGTTCTTGTTAGCACCCCTATAATGAAGGTCTGGTCAGGACTGTTTTGCAGTATGTTGCTTTCATTTTTCTGGTTCACTGGAAAAAAAAGGCATTGGATCTAGAGTCCAGACTCTTAAAAACATCGACAAGAAAAAATACTCTTGATTCAATCAGATTTAAGCTTAAATCAAGAACCAATCCTCTTAATTTGAGCGGATTTCCTTTTGATTTAAGCTTAAATCTGATTGAATCAAGCGTCCTTTTTCTTGTCGATGTTTTCAAGAGTGAGGGTTTAGATCCAATGTGTTTTTTTTCCCAGAGTTCAAAAGACTTTGACTTTATCACAAAATATGGAAAAAGAGCAAAGCACGCATAGGCATGGGCTGAGACGCGTTATTGACGGCGCAGAGATACCACTATTCGCGCTTGACGGATGTCCGTGTTGCGTGTGCAAATTGAAGGCGCGATGGCGCAAGGCTCGCGCAACGTACCGATCTACGCTGCCAGTGAGATGCCTCTTAGATTCGGGAGAAAAGTTCGAAACCGAGGCCCGAATACGTCTCTCCTATTTTCGGCTGTGTTGATAACGTAGTCCTTAGAGCACCTCTACAAATAACACTAACGGAAACGAACAGAAAATGGAAATAGTGTAATGGAAAGGAAGTGTCTTCGTGCGGCTCAGAGATACAACTATTCGTACTTGATGGATGTCCGTGTTGCATCTGCAAAATTGAAGGCGCGATGGCAAAAGGCGTGAATTCGCAATGTTCCGCTCCACGCGCTGCCAATGATTCGGCGAATGCTCAGATTCAGGAGAAAAGTTTAAAAAACCAATTACATCACTCCCATTATCGACTGCGTTGACATTCGATTATTTACTTTCTTTTCATTGGATGTCTGATTCTTTTTTTAGGCTGCATCACGTGACCTAAATACAAAGCACGTTTATACCCGGCCCCACAACTCTCCCAGAAAAGATAGAAGGGTCAAATAGACCCGAATTGGGATTCCTAGGGGTAGTTGTCAAAGAAAAATTTCCTGATACTAGATTTGTTTTTGTTTTGTTTTTTTTTTTTCAATTTGATGTCGAATTCTTTCTTAACGATGTATTTGTAGATCTAAGTCTAAAACTCAACTGACATTATACAACCCGTGGGAATCGTGTTTTTAGCAAGCCTGGGGTCAATTTGAACTTGCTCGAGCAACCGAGGGCTCAGTTTATTTTTTGTAATGCACGTGAGTAAATATTTTTCTAAAATTTTTAAAATTGTGAAGTCAATGTTGTTCGGCCTTTCCCATTCCTTCAAAATATATGATGAAAAATGCACTAACTTTGACAGCGAGCACCGTCTCACATTTTTTGGAATATCCTCCTAGAACCCTGAGAGGAAAAAAATATGTCATTTTTGACAAATAACAGTGAGTCCAAATTATTCCACAAAATGATTGTACTTCTAAGTCAATTTCCTCAAAATCTCTTGATTCCTTTTACTATTATCTTCGATAATTCGGCAAAACAGGCAACAACGCCTTCAAGTGAACCTAACCTTAACGATTTACACACGGAAAAAACCGGATTAGCACTAGTGTTGCCCCGCTACGTTCGAACATCAAATCGGTGCGTACCGGGTAATATTTTTGTTGGATTTTGTTTTGCGCTGCAACTGCTCTCGTGCGCGGGGGAGGGTGGGGGAACGTATTGTTCTAGATATAATACAAGCCTCGGCGTATATTTTAATAGACCATAAGATTCGAGAGTTAATAGCCAAGTCATGGAGATGGCTTATGATGCCTCGCAGCGATCAACATTGAAATGCAATTAATGCAGTCGCTCACATTCACAAGCCCGTTGCAGTTCGCCAGTGTTTACTATACGTTGTGCGCCTGCGTTTCATAAATCAATCGGGGCTGCCAGCTCGACCCCGAAAAAGGCGCATTGTGCATCGTTTCAATCCGCAAAAGTAAATTTTTACCATTAACATTTGACACTTTGCGTCTTGACGTTGCCATATTTCGTTAAAAAAAAGAGTCCTCTCACACATTTCCTCGATTTGGAGTAGGGATAATTCATTCCCACCAATCAGCAACTCGTCGATTTCCAGACAGAGGGACGTAACTGCATGCCAATGTTGTAAAATCGTTTCAAAAATTTCATTTTTTCGTAAAGGTTGGGTCAGCACCTAAAATACCACAATTTGAACGCAAAGGAGCTTGTTTTGCCTACCCACCTAATGGAGGGCGCAATGCGAGAGTCTTGTCCAAATTTTCCTGATTTTTTTCGAGTTATCTCAGAAAAAAATCAGTGAATTGTGTATTCAAGCATGGCAACCGGTTTTCGGGTAAAAATGCAATAAGCGAGTGGAAATGTTGCAATATTGTAAAGTAGTGACGCTCGGAAAGACGAACTATGACGTTGGGGTTTGTCAGATTCATTGAGAGGGAACCAGGTGACCAGGCGAGCCAGAGATCGGCTGAAAGTTCTTGTCTGTTTGTTCGAGAGTTTTACCGAGATCAGTGTGTGGATAAAATGTGTTGAATTCTATTGTAAACAATGCATGAAACTATCAAAGTATGGCAATCGTAGAGCCAGGGTGATTTCGATTATACGGACAAAAAGAGGTCATCGTGTGACTTGATCTCTGTCGGTAAATCCATACCAAGCCGGCGCGGCACAGGCAACAGTTTGACGTAATCTCATCGGCGCTGTATAAAAATACCTTCATTCAAATTGTAACGATGACAATCTGTGAGGCACCAGTGCCGGAAAGAGGCTTATATCACAATCTTGTGATAAAAAATGTATCGCAGTAATACTCCGTCAGAAGACAGCGCGTGACAGAGAACCACATGGAAGGCATTCTGTAAATATGCATTGGTCTCGCGTATGTTTGAAATTTTGCGATGAACTTCCGCTACAAGATTCATGCAAGCTGTTTCACTACATTTCACCGGGAGAAAAATGGTTAGTGTTACTAATTAGGGCAACGATCAAGTTAATATTATTTTGTAATTTTTCAAATATAGTTTGAATTAAACTTTTTCTGCAAAGTCTGCGGCGAAATTTCCACCAGACTCGCTAGTGCAAAAAAATGAAGCAAACATTAAATTGTTTGAATTTAAGTACGGAATGAGCGGGATACTGAATGGGCGCAAGTCAGTGGAATCCATGACTTAGGGATTACCACGATCATCAATAATTGATTAGAATAAGATCGCAAACCCTTATGCAAATTGTCATACCTGTAGAATGAGCCGATAAACAGACAAAAAAAAACTGGTAAGGGCACATACTTGTGCGACAATTTCCACCTACTACCTATATTATCATTGACATTTTCATTGGCATCGTTAATTCTCCGGAAGAAACCCCAATTTTGAATTACAATTCACGAAAACGTATACGAGTATTTGTTGAGTAAGACCGATTTCAAGGAACCAGATGCTCTCGTCATTAAATTCAACGTTTTTACGTAGAATATTCCCATCAAATTGACAATCGTTGATAATCGGTAATATCTAGGAAAAAAATTCATCCGCAATATTCTTATTTCATCTTTTTTCATCGTGTCTGTAAAAGTTCTCAGACACAAAAGGAAAAAAAATCCAATTTTACATATAATCACTTACGAAAGTTTGCATCAGATATTTGTTGATAAATGGAGGGAAAACGTTTTCAATCAAGACTCGCAATTGTAAATACAAACGTTCATACGCGTAAGAGAAAATTCAAAAATTTTCTTCAGACAGTCTAACTACGATTGGCCTGAAACCCCGACGATCATGACGTCATTAAGCTGGGCTCTTCCCAGTTGGACTTATTTACGCTAAAAGAAACTATGTTTCACGCAAATCCTACGCACATAGGTCCTTTTAGCATAAATACGTCCAGTTCAAGGGCGCGCACCGGGATGAATGAATGAGATCGGCCTGGACCAGAGCGCCAGGAAATCCTCCGCAAACCGAGGGGGGGGGGGGGGGGGGGAGGGAGAAAAAGGGAAGATCGAAGAGTTGGTTGATCCAGATACGTATTCTGCGGTCGCGGTGAGTTAAGTACCTGCGACACAGGTGGATGGTGACCTCAACACTTGGTGACCGCTGGACGCTGATTATCCTGCCATCGATGCGAGATTTAGCAACGATTTTCCCTATAATGCCTCATCGGAAGTGCAGAAAATTCCAGTTTAGTTCCTTGAGGGGATCTCACCCCTTGTCTCTTGACTTTTTGACTCTTGCAGAAATGTGGATTAAATGGTGATAATAATGAGTCATTTGAAATCAAAGGTTGGCATTTGAACCTATTTTAATCCTGACCTATTCGCGTAGGCAATAATGAGTGCCTGGTGCAATTTTGGACTCTCAATAGTGGCCATACCCTAAATATACTCCGTTTGGCTGTTAGCGGAGCTAGATATTATTTCCATTCACTAAAAAATTCCCCTCTCCCGCGGGAATTTTCGGAAAATCCTCGGCAACATCGGGCAGATCTGATTCTCACGCAATCAGCAGATATATAGATCGCACAGTTTTGATAAACAATCGGGCGCAGAGGAGGGGATAAAGGTGTGAAAGCACCCATGGAAGGGGTGAAAGAGACAAGGGCCTACTCGGAGTCGAAGCGAAAACGCACAATAATTTTTGTCTGCCCACAGTGGTAATTCTGAATTAATTGAACTAATGGCAAATGACGAATTATTTATGTTGTGTATTCCTCTTTCCACGGGATGGAACTGTGACCCCCCATAGATTACTGTAATTGCTCACACCTAAGCCACTCGAAGCAAGATGCGCCGCTCAGCTCTATACCATGATTTATACTTTCTTATATAAAATACTCTTCGGTCCTTTATAGCTCCCTTTGTTGCCACTTTTACGGAACATCTTCTGCTCTTGTCAAACTGTGCAAAGGTCCTGACGTGCGCTAAATTTTATCATTTAAAACTCAAAATCATACGGATTAAACCGAATTCACCGTTTTGTATATTGAACAGTAACCAGACAAAATGTCAATTCGGTTGAGAGACGGAGGGACAAATTCCTTAAATGAAATTCGAACATTATTCTGGCAACACTGTATAAATGTGTTTCTGAATGACCAACACCTCTCGTTTTGTCTTCCAGTTTTTTGTCTCTCGTCACACAGTAAAATCGACGGCGATAATACTTGGATACGAATAATATTGCAGAGTTCAAGACTTCAGAGTTGTTTTAAATGTTGGCTGCAAATGGGGGATGTTACGCATTTGCGCGATTCCAGAGCGCCTTGGAAATGCCATAATCCGGTAAATTCTGTCATTAAGTTGCAATTGAAAGGAACTTTGTCACACAAGACGGTTGAAAAAATTTGGGAATGGTATGAAAAGGTAGAAAACAGTGCAGCAAAAGTTCACACGGTCCGTTTTTGAAAGTTTTGAACAAAGTAATATTTTTTGGGCTTCGATCGAAGTATTTAAACAATTGAACATTTAATCACGAATTGATTATAATTATTGCAGAGTTTGCTCTTGATCCCGCATAGTGAAAATGAAAAATGGAATCATAAAAATGTATACATTTTCTGGAAACTTGTTTTAAGTTTAAAAACATATGTTTTTCGTATAGAGCAAAAATGTCGACTCGATGTTTTCATGCACTCGAGAAGCTCACCCCGGACAAATTTACTCTCTCTGCGAGCAGTGGCATAGTCAAAAGTTTTTCAAATGGAGGTAAAAATTCCTGAACATCACAAAAATTAACCTTTCGGGGGAAACTTTTCAATCCAAGAGTCGATAACTCAGACCCCCTGAACCTTCTCTCGGTTACGTTACTGCCGGCATGAGAATTTTTTTTTAATTCAAATCAAGCTTTTTACCAATAAAATTAAATTGGTGAAAATGTTTTGTCAGCTATATTTGAGCGGATGAATCCAAGTGATAGAAGTTGGTTGCACGTCCCATTGTGCGACGCCAGCGCAGCACGGCGGAATAAAAAAGAGACGCAAGCGGATAATTTATCGGGGGATTTTGATAGTTTTAATATGATTAAAAGAAAAAAGGGCATTAACAGAGGGACTTGATCCGCGGCGGAATTCTCGAATAAATTATCGGCCGCCCGACTTTTATCGAGCCCTCCGAGCACAATTCTCATCATTCATATTTTTCGGCATTCGGCCGATCCTCTCGATTAATCGATTGTCTCAGCCAGACGCACCTCAAGTCTACATGCAAAACATCGAGCGATATATCGAACGGTGATTTCTTCGATAAGACTTCAATCAGCGAACACTCATTTTTAGGTTGTATTATTTTTTATCGTCGGCTCTAGGGATGGCAAGCGAATCATTGCTGCATTTTGCCGGTTTATTGTCATTTTTTTCTCTCGTTTCAAGAGTGATCCAGGTGGATGGGGACCTCTGACCTCATGAAAACATAATGCTTTTGGACAGGTAAAAATCAAGTCGGGCAAAGCTTAAATTTATCAATAAAAAAATGAGCAGTTCAACTTAATACTGACATGTCATCCAAGGTAAGTCATTGTGGTTAAAATGCGTGGGTCAGTTTCGCTATTCACAGAATAGTGTTTTGATGTGATATTCTTGTAGATAAGCTAAAAATAATAAGAATATTTAAAAATATTAAGTTAAATTTAAAAAAGGATGGTCAGGAATTAGCAGAATCTTTAAAAAAGGGTTGATTTGCAGACTTTGAAAATACCTAGCCGTAGTCCTGACACCAAAACAACTACCAGCCATCATACCTTTATTTATAGATTCGAGAACAGGGCGCTTACCTGGAACAGAAAATGGGAAAAATCGATTACATAAACACGTTATACAAAGTTATTGCAAATTACGTTTAATGATGGGATGTTCCAAGACAAATATCGATAGAAATTTGTCACTGACTGCATGTGCATAAAAAACCAAAAACCAAAATTAATTGGAAACGAAGGAAGCACTAACCATTTTATTTGAGTTAATTTTAAGGCCCTTTAAATGAGAATCTTGTCTCCTTAAAGAATTCCCGAATCAAAAGTGTCATATATATTTCACTGTTTTTGGTTGGGGTTTAAGACGAATAGACGCAACTAGACTAACTGCGTGGCGAAGCGTATCACGTAAGAATAAAGGCGTTTGCGCCGACATCATAATTTTGATGCTTTCTATTGATAAAATCCGCAATATTTGCTAACATGGGGAAAATTTACATTCACGTCAATCTTGTATCGGCAACCTTAGCAATTCAAATATGATCTGGCATCAACGCTGAGGAATCCCTAGGATCACACGATCTGAAGCATTCCGAACCAAAACACACGTAACATTCGAGGAAATGAATTGACCCAATTCGTCCGAAATAAATCCCTTTCTAAACAAATTAGGTAACTGTACCTCGACGGAAGAAAGGGCCCAAAAAAAGGGAGAAAGGCGGAAACGGCGATCGGAATCAAGCCGATTGAGACCCAAATCGTTTGACAGTAGGTCAGCTCGATAATAAAGCCATACTCCCCATTCACTCGGCGGCTATTCAAAAAGAAATAAAGATGAAAAGAGTGGGTTCCTGATCCCGATCCGGGATCTTTTAGGGATCATTCCTCGGGGTCCGAGTTCGAGGGGTGGTTGGAAGGACTCCCGGGGGTTGGAGGTAGCGCATCGCAAGGTGTGTAGGTGTGAGAGGATAACAAACAAGAACTTGTGACTATTCCCTATTTTCATTGACTCGCAGGTAGATAGTAAAGTGTTAAAAGGGCGTAACATCCTCGACTTCATCTTATCGATGTTGCCGTTTAGGCGGATCCTCTCCCGCCTGGCAAAACGTGTACAAAATCGTTGTTACAATGTTTCGGCAACACTTTTTTTGAGACGGGGCTTTGTGACAATATTGTAACATCGTTTTTGCGCAAGTTTTACTGGGTGGGTCTATTTCGGCGCAGTGCATTCTATATTGGGATGGGCAAAAGAAACGCTCGATACACTATACATTTTTCAATTATTGTGTTGAAATGTTCCTGGTTTGGACCGTTGTTCTAATCATAAGTAGGAAAACATTTTCGGAGGTCACGACCTTCGACCTTTAGAGGAGGAGGACTAGACTCTCCCCCCCCCCCAAAAAATAAAAATTAACATTTTTAAATGGGGAACCCCTCTCTTGTGACGCATTAAGTTATGGCGTATCGATCGCACTTCTTTTGCCCAGCCCGGTATGAGTACGTAAGATCGACATAATTCAAAGTTCAACTATTGGGTGTATTATTCTGGAAGAATCGAAATTTCAGTCCCGACAGACGGAGCTACAACACACCGTACACTTAACACACAATCTAATTTTCGAATTTTACTCGACATCCCTGTATATAAACGGGTGTTGACATCCACCGTAGCCGGGCTGAAAGCGAGTGAATGAAAGTTCATGGAACCTGTGGACACGCACGAGGGTAGGAATATTAATCCACGGGGTAAAAATAGTAGCTCCCCCACGCTCTCCTCTGAACGTTGAAAAAGAGATAAATCACACAAGCTACACTTTTAATAAAATGTAAATCGCTCTTCCTCTGGCCGCTCTGGGTGAGTGCTGTCACTGATTGTGAGGTTGATTTGATGTTCGAATGAAAAGGCACGTCTCGGAAGAGACCCGCTCGCGACATCGCGACAAAGTGACGATGTGAGCAGGTGCGTCGCCCATTGGAAGGGAAAAGGAGTGAAGAAGAAGAAGGAGGTATGTACGTTGTCTCGATGCTGTAAGAGGTATGACTTTATTATACGATTAAAGCTTACAGTAAGAGACGTTCTTCGAGTGAGGTGCATAGACTCCTGGCCGTGGCTATGCTCTGCCTTGCTCAGGAAAAGCACAGTATAGGCTTTTGAAGAAAATTGTCTTTAAACATGGCTCCGTCATACGGCATTATACGTGGTTTCCCTCACGAAAGAACGTAACTACATTGCAACGTTGCCAAATTTTCCCTGACACATCGAATTTTTAACCAAAGAATCTCGGGCTTTCCTAACTGAACATCACACTGATTTTTTTCCGATCCCATACAAAAATCCTACAAATTTTGGAGTAAGATCGCACAAGTACATGCATTCTTGGCATTAATTAAATTTTCCAAGTCAATTATGCAACCTTGGAATGGAGTTACGCTCCTTCGTCCCAGAAACGACATAATTCTGGATCAAACGCATTGAGTCTCGTTTTTCACGTGTTGGATGTTTCAATTACTTTTGGTTACCATGGAGAAATTGCAAGAGAACATTGTATTGCTGCATCTGAAAGTGCTTGGTGAGCTGCGGTCGCAGTATTTTTTACAATTTTCGATTTGAGGTTTGTCGATTAATAACCGTTAGTCGATCGACAAACCCGTGAACCGATCGAATAACCCGTGAATGGATTGACAAATCCGTAAATCGATCGACAAATCCTTGAATCGATCGACAAACCCTTGAATCGATCGACAATCCCTTGAATGGATTGACAACTCCTTGAATCGATCGACAAACCCATGAATCGATCGACAAACGCGAGAATGGATTGAATTTTGTCGATCGAATCGGTGTCGATATTAAATCGATCGGTATTAAATATATTTAATCGACACCGATTCGACGTCACGTCGATCGGTTCACGTGCTGATTTGTCAATTCATTCATGTCGATCGGTTCCGATCGATCGATTCACGTTTTTATTTTTCGATCGATTCCATACGCGCCGCAAACTCCGCAACTCGCTGCGCTGTACGAGTCATATCAGCAGTTTATATCCTCGGATGCTACAGCGTTGAGCCTGGAGGTCCCGAGTCCCATCAGAGCCGGGCACTTGTGGATGGGTCACATGTCACATCCAGAGCTCATTGTTTGAGGAGCCATCAACATCGGCGGCCCGGCCCGACGGTCAACGGCGCGGCGCGGCGGCGCGACGCAGCGGGGAAAATCGAAAATAATATAAACGCGTATAAACACGGGTCTCTGTTAAATGAACAAACATGAGCCAGCGAGGGTATTGCGCCAGCCTCGGCATAGATGCCGCTTCCATCTATTTCGAGTCAAGTCATCGATTACAGGAAGAAAAAAAAAACAACAAACAAAACAAATGCGTTGGATTTTGATTTTAGATGTAAAATTGGGCTTTGCAATTCATAGTCTAAAAAATGAAAAAGAAAAAAGGAAATAAAATTAAATAAATAAAGTAAATAAACTGAAGTAAAACAATAATAACCCATATTATTTAGGGATACTTTGTTTCCTGGTTGATTAACTTGTACCTTGCGAAATCTGTCTGATCTCTTTTTTTTATCACCTCTTAGATTGTTGGAAAGAAAAACCTGCGAAGTGTTTCGATGATTTTTTTTTTACTCTATTAAAGCCGTTCTCTCTACACTTTTAATCTATGACTCAAGATTTTTGAAGAAAGAGGTCATTTGGTAAGGAATCCTCTAAATGACGTTATATTAACTTCCGAAAAAGGGCAATTTTCTGAGATTTTTACAAATTTTGAACCTCCCAGCCCCCCTCTTACTCTCTCCCTCAAAAAAACATCAGAGAGGCCACTGGCTAGACAACGTTTGATACAAATGAAATTAATGCATTTGTTGAGAAAAAGGATGTTATCGGGGTTTAAGGAAAAGGAATGTATTGAGTGCGAGGATTGTTGTCCATATTTTTTTTATTATTATATATATTTCCATATTGTCCATATTTTGATATATTTATTAGGTTTTTTTTTTTCATCAATTCTCCTCAATTTGACAAAGAGCGATATGCTCCTTGGAATGTTCAATTGTTCACGCGATCTTTACTTGCGCAGCAATCACGGGGCGGGAAACAAAAGCCGCTCAGAATTTTCAAACTTCACCGTCTGGAATATTCAAGATCACGTTCTCGAGTTCCGAGCCCCTTTCAGAAACGACTCGGAAATTATCAAATTTATCGAGAAATGTGTCAACTGCGCGGGGACGAAATGGGAGGCCAACTCATTAACAAGCCCGTTATAACACTCTCTTTTTGTCTATTTCTCAGTTTCTCTCGAAAAAGCACCAGGCATAGATTTCTAAGAAATCCGATTCGAAATTAAAACGACCGACGGGGCAAAGGAGGGGGCAAGTTTATATGTCCTTAAAATATGAAAATGATATTTACTTTTACATCGGGGCCGGTAATGAAGCGATATCGGTCGAGAATTGCTTCTTCAAATCCGAGCGTCCCTTCCGAGGAGCTGACTTGGTCGTCATTAATTGATCCAGCGGGACATCAACGTTGCCATTTACTAACTGAAATAGACAGATTTAGTGGCTTCGTAATGTAGCGATGCTGAAACGCCCCTCCAAACGTTAAAAAAAAAACAAAAAAAAAACGGCGAAACATGAAGAACGGGAGGATTTTTTCCCCCTCAGCAATAAATCTGAATTGAATAATCTGATCGGGGTCTGTTATTAATATTACACTCTTATGATATTAAGTAATTAATCTGTTGTTACTTCTACATACATTACTTAACATTTAAGCTAATTGTATACATTTCTTGTATCGGAAGCTTACAATAAAATAAATCTTTAAAAAAAAATTAAAATTTTTTAAAACCCATGTTAAGAAAGAAAGAATAAAAAAGAAAAAAAAGTTTTTCCTCCGTTAATTACCCTGCATAAACTATCATCCTAGGCAATGTTGTGATAAAAAGGGCGTATTTGCCGAAATTTTTAATGTTGTATTCGTATTTCTCAATTTTTAGTGTATTTTTCGGAGGAAATCCTCTGTTGCATTTTTTACAATTTTCCGAATATTTACGATCTTGATTGTCTGACCGAGCCTGTGCTACACATTGCCTTGGGGAAAGTATTTATTTTCAATTGAAAGGACTTTGTGGGGTCAAATGAATACACTATTAGTCGTTTCCTCTCACGAAAGTACGTAATTACATTTCAATGTTGTAAAATTTCCCCTCGCAATTGCGTTTTTACCAGTAAGATGTTGAGCATTTCTAATTAAAATTTCACCGATTTTTTTTCCTAGTCTCATTCAAAAATCAGCCAAATTTCGGACAAAAATGTCACAGGTGTATTCTTGTAAAAAATTACATTTTGGCGCCAATTTTGCAACCTTGGAACGAAGTTATGTTCCTTCGTCCGAAAAACGACGTATTATCATTATTCTCGAAAACTTGACGCATGGTGGCGGTCACCATTCTTCACCTGAAGGGTTCAAATGTGCGAGCATCGTGTTTGAAAATGAACGAGAGAGTTATCCTTTGGCTGCAGCAGCGGTTAGAGCTCAGACGGAGTGAATTAACCGTGGTTAAGTTTCACTCTTCTCCATTGAGAAATTAAGTGGTAAAACAAAATCGTCCGGCCCGAGAAGGGGGTGCGGCTCATTCGAGTTGTGTTTGATTTTGGACTCGTGAGAAATCCCCAGTCTCGGCTCTCGCGTTTGCTCTTCTCATTTATCAATTATTATTAAACCCAATAAGACCACCGCACCGTGGCTGGCCTCTCCGCGTGAAATTGTTGGACGCCAGAGATCTCAGTTCTAAAAACTCGAACGAATATGTAAGCTCGACGATACGATGATCCAGTGATCTATTCAACTTCAACTGAATTGTAAATACGGGCATCATTTATGTTTAGATGAGTTTCATTTAACTTTAAAAATCGATAATCTGCATCTGCTTTGAAAGCTGTATTTAAGGATGACAAACATTATTCCAATCGATCCACTTTCTTCAAAATAATTTCAGAGAAACAAATATGAAAACTTACTTTCATAATCCGCACGTTTTCAAGCAGAAAATTATTCCTTTCCAATTCCTCCCTCGTATAGACAGTGGTAAGTCTGTTGCTCCAGAGTGATCAAGACGGAAATGTAAGGGATGAAATGAGGGGTGAGATGCCCGATTCCACGAACTCGGGACCTCTGTTAGGGTCCTAGCTCTGGGGCGGGGGAGTATAATTATTTAGGTCACAGGATCATGTGATGCTGGTCAATCGTCACTATCATCTGCTCTGCACATTACTGGATCCCAGGCTGTCTCCTACTCTTAATCTTTCAAGCAGTCGAGAAGGTTGTCAAATCATCGAGAAATTGAAACATGTGAAAAGACATGTTATGCGACTCTTCAATGTTAATTTCAAATGCCCGACTAATTTGACGACCTGCGGTAACGCCTACTTCAGAAAGGATCCAGAATCTGGTCTATTTGGTTGGCATTGATAAATCTATATGTTTTAATTTGTGTGTATTGTTTTCTAAATTTTTTGTTACTGCTGAGTTCTCCAGAATCGGTCAATATAGGGAGCTCGAGTACATCGCATGAGGCATGAGGCATGAGGCACTCGTAAGGCAACCCTTCATGCCCACCCCATTTAAATTACCGCAGACCATCATGACACTCCCAATTCTTCAGAACCTCCACCTTGGTGGCTTGGTGGACTGTCCTGCACGACGTTTGATGCGTGCATTATGCCAAGCTGTTCAATGATTATTGATTAGTTAATATTAATTATTCAGGTTTCAACCTACCTTGTAAAGGGAAATGGAGATCGTTAGTCGGAATCATACTTTAAGTAGCTATGAGTGGAATGTGCAGTCTCAAATGTTATTCGCGTTTATTTATGCTTGACGGAAATTAAGGCGAAAAAATGAGCTGAGCAGATTCTGACGATGTTTCCAATCATAATGGAGGGGCTTGAAGGACAAGACGCATAATTGCAGTTTTTGAAAAAAAAATGGAGGTATTATTGTTTTTAACTAAAACGTGTTCTATGAAAAATTCACAAGTAAAATCCGTTTTTTAAGCATCAAAAAGTGCGAGTTCGAACCTTTTTTTCTGCCATGAGTCTCCACATGATTTTGAAACTTTGAACACTTATGCGCCTCGTCCTCCAAGCCCCTTAATTCCAGTTTTAAGCGTTCCGGGATTAAAAATATTACGATTCGAAGTCTTGGGAGCCTCGGGGCCCACTCGGACATTTTCGCGAGAGGCGGCGAGCGTAAGGATCTACGTGTAATTGAAGCAAAAACGGGCTGAATGCGCCGCGAAATCCGAAATAGGGGGAGAGGGGGTTGACAGGGTTGGAGGGGGTCCCTCCCCCGCGGGTTTCCAAGGGACACGGGCAAGTTTACGAGGGGAGCCGAGTTGGAGGAGATGTAATTGCTGGGCGTCCCACACGAGTCAGAGTCAGCGGCTCCGTTCATCGGCACTCACTTCTCTCAGTTCTCTGACAACGTGTCCATGTAAATCAAACACAACGAGCTCGGAATGTAGTGTTGCCGATCCATGCCCAGACCCCGTTCAAACCTCATTCATAATATTGCAAAAATAACACTGGAAAAAAACAACAAAAAAAAAAAAAAACACATTGGATCTAGAGTCCAGACTCTTAAAACATCGACAAGAAAAAGTACTCTTGATTCAATCAGAATCTAGCTTAAGTCAAGAACCAAGCCTCGTAATTTAAGCGGATTGCGTTTTGATTCAAGCAAAAATCCGATTGAATCAAGAGTATTTTTTCTTGTCGATGTTTTCAAGAGTCTGGACTCTAGATCCAATGTGTTTTTTTTCCGATGAAATAGACTTTTTCTTACTATACTGAAAAAAGTTAATCGGATGATCGGGTTAACAAAGAAAATTGACTTATAGCCATACCTTGAATGATATAAATATATAAAAAAAATCGTGTCAGAGTCACAATTTTCATAATTTACACCTTACGTTTTGCAATAACGTTGAATTTTCGTGTCTTCGTCGCTATCTGCGATCTAATGAAGAATTTGCACGAAAACATTTTACTACTGCATCGGAGATTGATTAATAATCTGCTTTCGCAGTGCTTTTCATAATTTTTTTCTGATATGGGGAATTGTAAAAAAATATATCTTAAAGTGAGAGAATCTGCCACCTTGTGACGTCATTACGTGGCATTTCCCTATTCTGTTTCTTCTTAAAAACGAAATTCACGCAATTTCAGACGCATGCAAATTCTCCATAAGCAGAAAGCAGAAAATGTCAACAGAGAAGCCATAAAACGTCATCATGATTTTCCGATGAGGTCATCAACGAACTTTCCGTTGACGTCATCAATACGCCCGATTGAAGAAAATACGTTTTTATGCTAAAAAGGGCTACGTGCACTGAAAAAAAGCGTGATCGCATAGAGCCGGACTTTCGATGTTCTTTATGTATCGAACTTTCGATTTGCCACTCGGAATTTCAGTTAGGTTGAAAAGACATGATCCTTCATGTGATTCCCTTCTGTTCTCACGCGTAACGACCATAAAACACAGAAAACAGAGTCGGTTTGACAACGTTGAAATGTCCCTTATGTGCGCGCTCGTATGTCTGTCTGTAAAAGCGTTCATGCGACTAAAAGAGAACTGATCGGGACTCCACGTTGAGTATTAGCCAGTAAATATTTGCGCCTTCGGGGATCGATGCCCAGACCCGCGGTTTATGCTCCCCGGCTGGATTCTTGATTGCGATTAGTAGCAATCGAACAATTACCCCCACCCCCTCCCTACACCATCCTCCTCACCGCACCATATCGCCCTCCCCTCCTCCTCTTTGAATCTAAACAGAATCACTGATCAACTCTTCGTCATGATTAGAGAGCAATCAAGGTACTTCCTGTGACCCCCACCACCGCGCCCTTTCCATTTCAATTGATCGCATGCTGGCTAACTAACCTCAGTCACATGATTTTTTGCAGAAAACCGCAACTATTGATGGTGCTTGATGGTATGAACCTAATGGTGAAACAATACACACTAATATTTGATTCAATTGTTGAGAGACTTTAACGCCCTACCAGGATAGTATACGAATCTTAATAACATGATTTTTTCAGAAAACTGCTGATTTATAGTGATCAGTGGTCGAGCCTAAGGAAAAACGCCGTATGAGCCTCCAGGCGTTGCCGAATTTCCTTCGATAGAACACGAATTACCTGGTAAACTTAGTGATATTTTCTTTCCAAATTTTCAGATAATTTTGCTCGTAATTTCACCTAAAGTTCCTGAAAATTTCAAGGAAAAACATTCATAACTTTCCTCAAAAATAATCATTTCATTGAAGGAAATTCGGCAACTCTCGAATGTTCGTACGGCATTCTTCCTTAGCACGGCAGAAAAGTGAAACAATGCGCATACAAATTAGGAACAATTGTTGAGAGACTTTAACGCCCGACTAGAAAAGTAAACGAATCTTAATCACGTGATTTTTCGCAGATAACTGCCACCAATATAATGCTTGACGTTAAAACCCAAAAGTGATACAGTGAACACACTTTAGTACAATTATTGAGAGACTTTAACGCCCGACTAGAAAAGCATACACATCTTAATCACAATTTTCAGAAAATTGTTGCTTGATAGTGCTCGTTGGTTGAACCTAATGGACAAATACTGCACACAAAATTTTAGAACAATTGTTAAGAGACTTTAACGCTGGATTAGAAAAGTATACAAATTTCCCCAGCAAGTCTACGGATTGCCAACATTAACGGATTCTTTGCCTAGCATGTTATTTTGCTAAATCGTTCTCAGATTAAATTTAAGGGACAATTTGAGACTACCTTATGGCAGAGTGATAGGCACCTGGTTGGTATAGATTTATTCATTGGAATTTCTATTGATCCAATAACGGAACATTTTTCCTCGGGATGAAAGTCCAAGTATATGAACTAAATAAGGCGGCCAGCATAGAACACCGTAATTTGTTTCATATATTACCAAACTTTCCGTCTCAGTTTGACGTAATTTTCTTAAATTTTCACTTTCCATTGTTTGCCGAACGATTACGCTCACAACTGAGCGTGGAGAAACCCAGCGAACGCAATAAACCTGGCGGCAAAGTAGCAGTGCGAATGAAACTGATAAATGCAACATTGTAGGAGCAGAGCAGAGTCGGAACTGAGGTGGAGATCCGTTCAAAAACGCATCATTGCAGCAAAATAAAGAGTCGAGGAGGGGCGCCGCACAATGGATCTAGTTAATTAGAGAGGTCGGACGTGAAATTTTTGACTAAAACTGCAAATTTTGATGTTTATATCGTTACATTTTAAATTTTAAGGGGTGCTTATGAAAGAAAATTTAACGAGAAAACCAATTAAACCACTTTTAGAACCTCTAAGATTTATATAAACGGAGTTATAAGCGTTTAAAGTTACCAAATTTTGTCCGACCTCTCCCACTGACTCGATCCACTGTGCGCGGGCCCGGGAAGGGAAGGGGAATGAGAAAAATTAGATGCAGACTCAACGGGAAATGGACCGGGTGCAGCGCAATTTTTCTCTTTTTTTTTCTCGCTCTCTGTAGAACCGTTGCGGCGGTGATAATAGCGTCAATTTTGTCACGTTCGATGACCGATCGGGTGCCACGCTCACGTTTGAATAAATCGCAACGACTTCTCGTTGAGGCGTTGAACGAGCTCGGAGCTCTACTCGGAAACAAAGTTGCAAATCAACAAATCAATCCTCCTCGCGCCTCATCAAACGCCCCGATTCGCACGCTTCAGCTGCGAGGTTGCCACTTTTCAGGTGAGGGATTTCGCTTTGACTTGGACACCATACTACCGTCCTAAGGAGGAACACCGTGTATGAGCCTTCAGTTGCCAAAGAGCTTGATGCAAAAACGGCTTTTTATCGGTGTACGGTATACGGTTTCTTATACTTCGATCGAGAGATATCGAGGTTCACAGGTTTTGACTTCACCCCTCCCCCCCCCAGTGTGAGTGCCCCCCCCCCCCAAAAAAAAAAAAAAAAAATGGGGGGATTCTGAAAATTTGGGAAACGAAGCGCTCAAGTATGAGTAATGAATACAAAGTTTGAAGAAATTCCGAGGGGGGGGGGGGGCGAAAAAAACCGTTTTTGCATGAAGCTCTTTCCTTTGATAAAATGGGAATTTTCGGGAAGTCCGTGAATATTGTTCTGCCATGCCAATTTTTCGCATAATTTTAGTCGCAATATTCAAATTCGAGCAAAAATATGTTCGTTGTGAAAAAGCACCTTCAACTATATCTTAACATTGTGAATTATGGGTGAATCAAACTTCAAACCTCTCTTTCTCGTTTTGATCTTAATGCGAATTGGTTCATCTCTTTGAAACTCAGTTCAAATGGAACGTTAATTTTCCAAATTCGAAGAGGGGATAAGACTCATACTTGTACCATGCAAGAACACGTGAGTTATTGGATTTATAATTTTTAGGGCAGTCTTAAACTTTTATGGCAAGCTGTGACTCGAAGACTGCTATTTACAGTGGATTTGATTGAAAAGGAAATTGTATACAACTTACAACTTTATATGTCTTTATTTAAAAAAAAAAATGCATTCTTTAAAAATAACTAAATTTTTCAGGATTCACGCGCTGCTATTCCATTTCGCGACATTCATCTCAAAATTGGATTGAATTCTTACACGATTTGTTAAATTTATCTTAAAACAGCAATAATGGTTAAATGGAGGATTATAATAAGGATGATGAAATTATTCTACGAGTATTGTGACAGGCGCGTGGCAGCATTTTTACGTGGATTCTATCCCGTGTCTCTATCAGTTATCCGTATCAGTTAATTGCCGTTTGATTTTCTGAAAGTTATTTACGATGTGTCTATCCTACGAAAGAGGAGGAAAGAGAACCGCTCCAGCAATTTATTGATAGTAATTTTTTTCATTCCGCTATATAATGTTATATGGAGGTTGCGTAATACTAGAACCGAGAAGTGTTTGCTTTAACTTTCAGTAATTTAGCTACGGCGAAGTGAATCCGATACGTTGATCGTTGAAGTGTGGTTTGTCGTCTGGAAATGTCAATAGATCCGTTAAGTAGTATTGGCGTATCGTTATCGATAAACCAACCCAATAATTGTCGAAGCAATTCCATGTTTCGAGAACTTCCATATTTATCTACTCTCCAATTTTATCTGAGTATAAAATTCATACGGCATAGATAGTTGAGACTCGAGACCCGGTATGGAAAATACTGCCAATTAGGAGAGAACATGAAGTAATGCTAAGTAAGGGTGGACACATTTTTGAACCGATGTTAGGTAGGACGAAGTGAGGAAACTCTCACCTCTTGGCATGCAAGTGCTACCAGGCATAATTTTTTGACAACATTCTAAATAAGTCAGTGTTTTTGGGAGCTGAATAGCTAATTAAAAAATAGAAATGATGAAATTTCAACTTTTTTCTTTTTTCTTGGAGGATGACCATACTTCCTCTACCCTATGGGAGCGAGAAAGTAAAAATCGGCAATAAATTCGGGGGGCTTGAAGTTATTTTTTGTGAAATTTCGTGCAGATAATGATGATTCATCTTACATCGACAAATTGGAAATGCGCCGGAAATCATCGTATTCACAATCAATTATTGTAAAAGAAACATGCATTCCGTTGAAAATTAATACCATGAACATATTTTGATATTTCATGTCTGTCTATGACCGTACCTTTTTTGGGATAGTTTTTAAGACATTATTGTATCCCAACTCTAATTCCTGGCTCATAGCTTTGATATTTTAAATCCGAGTAGGTCTAGCAACTGTGTTTTGCCTCAGGGTTCTTCATGGTAATATGTCGAATGAAATAAGAACACTGCGGCCCTTGATAAGTTTACTGAGTAACTCTGTATTCCTGATTTAAGCCCCGATTCAAGCGTAGCTTGGTATTAGTTCGACTTGAGTTGGGCATGGCTCCGATTTGATACACATGCTCGCTTGAATAATTATGCCCTCTAATTAGGGACACTCTAAAATGTCCGTGAGCACAATGCTAACTCTCGTTCTTTGATTTGGTTTGTACAGTCACATAATACGCCATTCTATAACCTGAGAGAGAAAGAGAGATCCTTGCTAAATCTACCTCTAGTTTCCTTTTTTTTCTTTTTTTTTCTTTTTTTTTAAAAAGAGACCAAAATTAAACTTTTTTCTCTGCAGATTACATAAGTTTTGATCGTTAATCGACTCCAAAAATGTTGGTTTTTTGTGCGAAAAAGTGGCGGGAGGGTGGAGGAAATATAATATGACTGTATGATTTTATTATAATAATTTAAGTGTTCGGATATTACTGCCTCTTATACTGGGGCCCACGAACGATGATCCCTAAGCCGCGGGTATTTCTTGCAAACACTGGCAACAGCGACACCCCGGCCCGAACCGAGTCTCGAGTTCGGGGACAATGCCGAGCCGAGCCACAATCGAACCCTAATTACTTACGCGTAATTTACAATTTCACCCTCCCGCTAGAAAAAACCAAAATTTGTTGAAAGTTGTGTAACATTTTTTTAGCAAGTGTTTCGTTACTCTCCTTTAAAACACGAGTAAAAAGAGGCCTCGTTTATAAAAATCGGTCAAATAGCAGCAAAGTTACAGTTCGAGATACGATGTTATAAATAAAAATTGGACTTCGCTTCAAAAAGGAAGAAGAAGGAAAAAATAAAAATTGTATATAACAATTATATATGATTTAGCTCAGAATTTTACGAGCAATCCAACCATGTAATGGACGAAGAGATTGGGGCAAAATTACAAGAAATTGATCTTTTACGAAAGGGGATCCTATGAAGAATTTTGACCTGAAGATAGGGGTAGAATAGCAGCAGTTCGCATACAATAGCTTTTCGCGTTCACAATACCCGGTCTCGTCGATGTGCGTGCTCGACCCTGCAGCGTTGTCATTTACATGGTCCATGCGTTTATTCGCCCGATTTTTCAGGGATCATCGTTCGTGGGCCCTAGTATAGGATACGGGACAAAAAAGTTGCGATGGCCGGAGTTTAAATAATTTATTCTCTTGCAGAGAGCATCGACACTTCTGGGCACCTGAAAAGAAAGTTCCTCTCGGTGCGCCAATAGCAGAACTGTGCAATGACATCCATACGCAATGCTTCGAAAAGAAGAGAAAGAAGGGCTCAAAGCTGAATCTGAATCATACGCTGACTTCACGACTCCAGGCAAGAAATTCGTTAACGGTAAAACCCACGGCCGACAATCGAACTTGCAAAACAATGGAACCAAATGAGGAAGAGGCGGATCTATTGAAAAATGTCATTGACAAGACTTCTGAGCTGAGGAAAAACGCTGTGTGAACATTCTGACATTGACAAATTTCCTCTGATGAAATACGAATTTTAGGGGAGCCTATGAAATAATATCCTTGAATTTTTTGGAGGTTTCCCTTCACAATATAATCTAATCATTCTGAAAGTTTCAAAGAAAAATAGCCATAACTTTTCTCTGAAATAAATTCTTTGTTGATTTATATTTGGCAACATTAGATTGATCTTACGGCGTTTCTCCTCAGCACATTAGAAGACTGAGAATTTATTCGTCGCAAAGCGTCTACTCCGTAAAAAAACAAAAACAAAACAAAAAAAGCCACACAAATCAGGAGCTTTCTTGGGCGAAAGGCCACACCCAATGCGCCCCCCCCCCTCCCACAGATACACGCCCGTGGGTCCCCACTTCGCGGTATTCGTATGTGGTTATTGATACAATTTATATTAATTATACACGTTTTACAGTCGAGCGATGGAGAGTTGAAGTCGCTTTCTTGTCGTTGTCTTTTTTCTTTTTTTATATACGCGCTCCTCTTTTCAATGAGTTCCTACCTATGTTTGCTCCAGTCAATAAAGCTGAAGAGCCGGCTGAAAGCTGGAAAAAAGCGCCTGTGTACTACGAGTTCGAAGAACCCTCAAATCGTACTCCAGGTTGCCATATTTTCTAAACGTGCACTTGGGCAAAATTTCCTCCCTTGACAACATACACACGCGCTACCGATAAATACCACCATGCTTCTATCATGGAAAAAAATTAAATGTTGCTTTGGCACTTATAATGTTAAAAAAATGTGCCACAAGAATAAATGCTCATTTTACAAAAAAAAAGCTACGTTAACGCCGTCCATGGTTAAATGAACAAATTCAATGTTAAGTTAGCAGTTTTTTAAATGTAAAATAAGCATTTGATACTTGTCGCACGTGTTTTCAACAGTATACCCTGCTAAAAATTTTTCATGGAATTCCGTGCTGGTTTTCCATGGAAAATTTCTCCACGTAAAATTGGGCACGGAAAATTTTTCCATGGAAAATTTCTCCACGGAAAGCACCACGGAAAATGTCACCATGGAAAATTTCTCCATGGAAAATTTCTCCACGGCAAATTCTCACCGTGGAAACCTGCCACAGCACTCACTGTGTCTCATGCAGGTTTCCACCATCAAGTTACCATGGTGTTGTTTCTTTAAGTCATCATAGAACTGTTCTACTCAATGTTGCTGGTTTTTTTAGTATTTAATTAGATAATTTACAAGTTTTCCTTGTAATCAAAATAAATGAAAATGATACACTCACCAACTTGAAGACACATAGTACCAACTATACTTGACAGAGATGTAATAATTCTTTTAACGATTGAGAAACTACCGCACTGTACCTTCGCGTCACATACTGCACGCTCAACATTTCAAATAAGATTTCATTCAGTTGACAATGTGAAAACATATTCAAATTATTTCACAATGAGCACGGAAAACAGCACCAAAAATTATCACAACACTATCCAAATTAGAGGCCAAGAGAGTGAAATATGAACTGTAGATTTTGGTTTCTGTCTGGGAAGCTTAATTGCATCTAGATGGTTTAAAGGTTGCCACTAATTCCCTGCGAATGGCTGTTCAATAAGATCAAAGGAACTGCCAGATGATAGAAAACAAATGGCGATTGCTGCAGCTGAACAAGGCAGGTAAATGTCTCGGTGTGTTTTTATGAAAGCTCTGAAAAATGAATAATGTACAGCGCATCAAAACCATGAGTACAACCAATGATCAGCACTAAATTAAAACAATATCAAGGTGAAGCCAACCAACATTTCTCGAGAAGTTAAAATAAGTTCTGTGGATAGCCAAATAATTTTTAGTAATAGGACAAAATACTTGTGAAAAAGCATTGGTAAAATTGTGTGTAAGAGCAATTATTGCATTGGTAGCCATAAAAATAGGAAGTAAATTATTGGACATCTGATAATTCACTGAAACATGGTTGATAAGGATGTGATGTTTTAGCCCTCTAGAGTTAAAAGTTTAAGGCCTCATCTGTAACTTCAGATATATCTCTCACACTACTTACATTTCTGGATAAAAATACCAAGTAATAGCTAAGGCTCAATTCAGACGTCACTTTTCCTTCACTCATGTCAAATGAAAAGTTGGATCGTGTAATACAACACGAGGACACAACGATCATTTGAGAGGTTGAACAAAAATTTGAAAGTTAGGTCACACCAAGGTTTTCGTTCAACTTCTCAAACAAATGTTAGAGCTCACGCATCATACGTTGAGACAAACGTCAAAAGTATTGTTTAAGTCACCATTCACCAGTGGTGCCACCTGACTACATGAATTTACCTGTTGAGTGGTGCGAATTCAGAGCTAATCGGAGAGAAACATTTGTTTCAACATACGATGAGCGAGCTCTATGTTCTCATGTCCGTATCAAACGATCCAACTTTTCACTCGGTATAAGTGGAGGAAAGCTAGACTGTCTGAGGTGGGCTTTAGTTTCCATCACACAGCAAAAAAATCTAGAGGGGCCTGTATTTAAGGTTTCTTTTTCAGTCCTAAGTAGTTCTCACCTGTGAATTTTATTCACAGTCTATATGGGTTTCGGCAAACGATAGGAAATGGCGATCTCGTATGATCTAACAGATATCTGATATTATCCCTGAGGAGGACGATGACATGAGCTGATGAGCAGCTAGGAATGGAATGCAGTTAGAATGTTAACCGTGTGCTGAAAACACGATAAGGTAGACTGTAACCAATATTCGATCACGGTTCATGTTTGGGGTGCAGACTCGGAGGAGTGACCAAGGAGAAGATAGAGAAAATGATGAGCACATACGAATCTACTATTCAACAAAGAATGTTAGAATAGTTTATCAAGATACAGAAATAAATGTAATGCTATGATTCTATGGAGAGGTTACAGATCAGTGGCTGATGGATCACTATTGGTGCCTATGCTTACATTCAGTAATAGGAATTGCTAATCATTGTTATTCATGACTTACCTAGATTCAGTTCAAGGTCCTTGCATTCAACTCGGATTTGGCGTGATGTAGCGAAAGCAGGAAGTCAAGAAATATATAAATTTCTGAGAATTACTGTATGGTTAGCGAGAGCTTCATTGAGCCTGACGATTCACGCCTCGTTGATAACCTAACCTCAAAATACCGACAGGGCAGGGCGAGGCAGGGCGGGGCAGCACATCTCCTGACTTGCCGAATTGAATTGAGGATTTTTTATTTAAATCTGCATGATCTATAAAAACTCATTCGCTTATTTATTACTGAAATGCGTAACGCCGATAATGTTTCATACTTCACACGCTTTAACATTTGCGTTCTATTCTTGCTTTTATTTTTATTTTTATACAATTTCAACATGAAACAGGGCAGGCCGGCAGGATCATAGAGAAAAAAAAGGAGGTGTTTGCATTTCGGGCATCTTGGAATTTTTTGATGACTTGATGACGTAGGTGGGTACAGTGTGAAGGGGACGTCCCTGTACCCAGCTGTACCCACCTACGTCATCAAGTCATCAAAATACTCCAAGATGCCCGAAATGCAAACACCTCCTTTTTTTTCTCTATGCGGCAGGATTGCAACGCAGGTTTTGTTTTGGAGTCGGAACTGAATCACTTTGTAAACACAAGATGAGTTGTTGGTTATCACTGCCAGTAATGCAAATTTTAATTTTTTTATGTGATTTAATTAGTATCAGCTCGAATCCGAGTCTTCTTCGTTACGAAAGTAATGTTACCTCGAAGTTGGTGAATTTTGATTAACCTGAAAGTAAGCCAGCAGTGTATCGCGATGGACTCTTGGTAATCGATCTTCAAATTTTTATTTTGGCCATGCGTAGAAATAGAATGAAAAAATTCTGATAGATACAACTCAATTCTCATTGGTTTTGCTATTACCGCTATTCGGTTCTTTCTACAATTCAATGTTGGTTTCACACAGGAGATTTGGAAGTATGACGGTTGAGCTTCAGTAAAGGCGATCCTATTGAATAGTTAGTGTCTAAACTAATCTTGCAAAACACAGACGTTTGGTCTCTAATTGACAGACTTTAAAGCTGTACCTACAGGTTCGAAGAAGCTGCGTGTTTTCTGTTTTTTGACAAACTATTGCGGTTATTTCAGTTGTCTTAAACAGAGTATAAGCAGCAAATTATTATTACATCTCTGTCAACCATAGCAAATCTCTGAGTTAAACATATTTTAAATGAAAACATTCTCCGTACAGAAAGTAATTGCTACCTACTGGTACAATTATTAAATTATCGTTAAATAGTGGGCATTGTCTTGGGAATGCCATGGTTGTAGAAATTTCAGTGCACTAATGAAGACTTATTCTGTGATAACTGATGACATGAAACATTTTAGTGGCCCTCACTTGTGAACTTCGGTGAGTAATTCAACTTAATTCTATGATGCATAACGAAACAGCAAATAGTTGCTGATTGTCAATGATCAAAGGCTTACAGATTACCATGTTTATTCTTGTGGTGGTCTCTAGTGTTTCGCAGTGTTCCAATGCATGTTCTCTGCTATTCCGTTACGCTCCCTTGAAATTCCATGTAGCCACCACGGAATCTCCTGCTGCCACCATGGAATCCCATGCAGTCTCCACGGAAACCCAAGGAGTCACCATGGAGTTCCGTGCCTTCTCCATGTAGTCTTCATGGAGTCTCCATGGAGTTCCGTGTCTTCACCATGGGATTCCATGAGAAACAGCACGGAATACCATGGAATTCCATGAAAAATTTTTAGCAGGGTAAATGCTTAATCAACATTTAATTTTTTCCGTGATATGATAAAAAGAAATGAAATGAATCGGAATGAATATAAACCTAATTTGTAGAAATAGCTGAATTCTAGGTTAAATTTACTTTCCCGCCCATTTTCTGCGAATCGAAGTTACCGCATTAACATTTTCATGCTCATTTTCTTTTTATTCTTGCCTCTGATTCACATATTCACCAAAAATCGACATCATGCAGCATTCATCAATTCAAAAATTGTACAACATTTATTCACAAAAAATATATGCCTCGTGTCTCTCATCTCCCCTAAAGATGGGGCAAATGACGTCATACGTGTAGAACTGCTGAGCCCGGGAAACAAATGAGTAGGTTGTAGATCGTGATTTGGACGTATTTCTGCCAAACGAATTTATGTGCATTATGACCTGAGCCCTGTTATGCGTATATTCTTATGGGTCTCAGGGCTCATGTCGCAATGCACATAGTTCCGTTTGGCAGAAATACGTCCATTTGATGGTAGGTGGCGGATGAAGTCGCGTGCGCAAATGACAGGTCGCAACATTTGATTGTGATTGTCTTTCAACTCGATCCTAATTCGTAATTCAATTGTAATTCTAAACGAGTCGTTGATTTCATTCGTCTCATCATCGTCTGCGGCTGACGCCCTGGCCTCCTTGCAATTTAGTCGCTGATGCCGCTCTTCTCTTGACGCACCTCGAGTACAGCGTAAATCAAAATCAGCTGCATGAATTGACGCACATTTTATCTAGAATTAACGCACTATTTTATCTAATATTGCGCTAATACTCGGTCCTTCTTTTCCAGTATTTTTTAAATTCTTAATCTAAGTAGAGAAGAAGCTACTACTGCGCTGTTATGGAAATCGATGCAAAAATTGTCCAAGTCTTTTAAGAAAAAATTTGAAAGAGGAAAAAACTGAATTTAATCACACATTTTTAGTGAGTATAAGAAATCTGTTTGGCGCATATCATTCAGCCCCCAAAAGTAGCCTTTTGGCCAAAAATATGAACCGTTCCGGTTTCCTCATATTTCAATAAAACCATTTTTAAACCTCGGAGCTGAGCAGTTTAGGAGACAAGCGGAATTTGTGCCCAACTATTCGATGTAAAATGATAACAAAAAAATTCGATTACGTGAGTTCGAAGGTAAGTGAACGTTGCTTGCTTTTAAAGAATTTTAATTTCATTGGACTTCGTCTAGAACTAGTTACAGACGGGAGCAAACAGAGGAGCAGAAATGGCTCCGCGTGAAACTATAATCGTCTATTGCAGTAAAGGTATTTGAGCGGTTGGCATAATGGTGTCATTATTATTTGTGCTCATTGTTCTCCCCATCAGGTTTTCGTGCCATATGTCGTGGAGCAAATAGAGTGAATAACCTCTCCAAAGATGAGTAGATACAGCAGATATTAGTGTTATGTCGCGGATACAGCAAAGTTCGGGAAAGGCACACAACCTGTTCGTTCATTCTTCCGTCCTCGGGAAAATGCCGTATTACAATATTGTCAAATTTCCTTCGAATTTTTCTTTTCCTTTCCTTTTTTTGGAAAGAAAACTCACGGGACTGAAATCTTATTGGTTATGGTTGAACGCAAGTTACGAAACCTCACCTCTAAATTAGACTGATATTCGGGAGAAATTCAAAAAAGTTCGTGCGGGTTAAAATTTAGGATATAATTTTTCCGACTGTTAGCCTACTTTAGAGGTGAGGTCTCGGAAACTTATAACTCGAAAAATTCACCGAAATAATATCATGTATTTTTCTCCCATCAAAAGTGGAAAAAAATCCCCAGTACTCTTGCTCAAGCCTTTCTTCTTGCTTCTCCTTCTTTGCCAAAAGCTACTCACAGTCGCACAGTCGTCTCACTCAAGTTTTTGAATTTTTACCGTGGCGTATGGAACGAAAATAGTCAAGAATAGATCACAGATTAATAAATAAACAAATCCCTCTAAACAAGGCCTTTTTTCAAATTTTGCAAGTCAGGTAATGAACAAATTTGGTGAGATCTAACTACGTAAACCATGAATTTATAGCGGAAATTTGCCCAACAAGGTGAGTAATCAAATATGATTAGCTTAAAAAAAGCATATCATCTTATGGGCACAACCGTTTGTTCGTAGTCAAGAATGCTATTTAAATGGGAAAACAAGCGAGTAGCTGTTCGTAGCCGTCTAAGACCAAAGCGGAGCGTTGATCGAAAGGGTAATGATTGAGAGGCAGCCATCAAAGTGGCGACCGTGAAAAGATTGGTAGTGGGGGAAAATTGATCTCAAACCAGATGAGAAGATGCATGTTCATAGGAGAAAATCACGGGTAGATTGGAGCGCCGTTGCCAACAATTTTGGAAAGTGAGCACCTCAATTTCATGGCACTGAGTTTAATTTTTAACTAGGCTCGGGATTTCTCAGATCCAATGGGTTTCCTGGACGTCCTTAACGTAGTTTGACTAATTGTTGGATGGTTACCTAGAATTTCATGAACTTCTTTCTTAATCAATCAGATAAAGTAAAAAGAGGTTTGATGTCTTATCCCTACATAAAGCTTAATGGAGAAAATAAACTTTAACCCCTGTTTTCATGAACTAGGTAATTTATTTTTTGACTTCCAGATTTGGGCAGGAGAAAATAAACTACCAGTGGAACTCAAAAACATTCTTAACTCCATTTTTCCGAAAATGTGGATTGGTTACTTTCTAATAAACTCGGTCCAAATAGCGCACTGAAAAAAAAAAACTCCGGCCGTGCGGGAGCCGCAATTAAAAGCTATATATACATACCGTCCGTTCCGGGCTCAAAGGCCGACAATTCCGGCTGCTGGAGCCGCAGCTTCGGCCTCTGAACCCGGAGCAATCGAAGCCACGCCTCCAGCAGCCGGAATTTTCGGTCTTTTAGCCCGGAACGGACGGTATGTCTATATAGTCCTTAATGGACCACTAGACAAGATACGAATTTAAGCAATCTGATACATGTTTCTTAACCAGAATTTCACGTAGAGCACGATTCGCGCAACGAAAACTAATGAAAAAAACTCCAAACGAAGATATTAACGTTTTTATTTCACATTGGTTACGGGGAATTTGAACTGCCCGCCGACAAGTAACTCAAAGCTCTACGTGAGTCAAATCGCGCACTACAACGGTTTCAACAAGCTTCTCAATCGAGAAATGTTCATTTCCCACCATGTGTTATTCCAACTATACGCAATTTGCTACAGCTGAGCCAAAGCGTCAAGATTGAGGTTGCCAGATTTATATATCGCAGAGACTGTCATGATAACGTTTAGCGCACAATGTGAATCACGCAGAGCATTGAGTTTTCATGAGCGGGTGGTTTGAATTTACGCATCAAGAATCTTTAAATATCTTTGGAAGGAGTTGATTTCGGTAATTTTCGTTGTGCGCGTCGTATTCTACGTGACATTTTAGTCAAGAAATATGTATCAGAATGCTGAAATTCGTACCGTGTTTAGTGGTCCATTGCGGCTCCCACGGCCGGAGTTTTTTTTCAGTGCGTTCACCAAAAACGTCTTTTTTTCTAAGTTGCACGCTTCTCGAAACAATACACTCCCAATTCGACTCGATTCCCGTAAAACTGGCATCCCGACGAATACATAATAAAACGAGGAGCCCGCCCGAGCCACGGGCCACGGGGGAAGGTGACGAGGCGGTTTTCGATAAAATCCACTCCGCGTCGGTTCGCGCCGCGTTATCATAATCATCCCACTAAGGACCCCGGGCCGGGGGGCGGGGGGCGTCGGTTGATGAACGCCGGGCCGATCGAATTGATGGGAATCAATCAATATGGGGCCGGGCCCCGCCTAGATCGTGATTGGGCCCCGTGGCTCCGCCCCGCGAGTTGGATCCCCCTCCGGGGCCCCGCAGCGCCCCGTTTATTATTCCAATTAACATGCTAATAAACTCCTCCGCCGCGTCGCCGCCGCCGCCGCCGCGCTGCGGGGTCTGTAAATAGATTCGCCTGTTCCTTGTCATCGCTGCATTTTTTGAGCTCGTAATGGGTTGATTTAGAGCGTCGCGCGCCCCGCGTTTCGGAAGCACGCAACAACGGCGACGACGATTAACGATCCGTAAATCAAGCGGATTCGCGACTCCGCGAGAGGTGCGACACAATTCGTCGCTTGGCTGACATAAGGGCGTAACTACACATTGTGATGAGCCCGGAAAAACGTTGAACTGTATGGGAAACAGGGTTCATTGCAGAGTGTAGTTCCGCCCTTATGTGAGGTAGGCGACGAATTGCGACCCCGACCGTACCGCTGCGCTGCCCCGCGCTGCGTCCCTTCGTGTTATATTTGGACGGGTTTGACCAACGTCAGACTTAAAGGGTCGTATTCATAGTCGTTCCTCCCGCCTGGAGTACCTTTATAGGGAGAGTATGGACAACTCGAAAATGCGGAGGTTAGGTTTATCAGATCATGTAGCTCTTGGGACCCAAAAGGGAAGCAAACCCATGAATTCAAAATATCCACTGGTACTAATTTGCATAATAAAGATGTTGCATGTGTGAGGAATTTGCGATTTGACCATTAATTCTTACGTACAAGTTCGCGAGAAACACGGTGGTGCCATTGGTTTTCTCTGACATCAACTTCCAAGCTCAAAAAAAGCTCTCAAGTTGAGGCCAAAATGGAGGGGATATCCCACGCCATCCTGAGATTCCACCTCTACATCAAGACAAACTCTCCATGCAAAGATAGGGAGCAAATACATTAGCAGGGTTGCCGTGTTTCCAGTTGTGGAGTCCCCAAATAAAGTGGCAGCCCTGTCAATGTATTTGCTCCCTATCTTCGCATGGAGAGTTTGTTTTGATGTAGAGGTGGACTCTCAGGATAGCGTGGGATATCCCCTCTACTTTTGCGTCAACTCGAGAACTTTTTTTGAGCTTGGGAGTTAATTTCAGAGAAAACCAGTGGCACCATCGTGTTTCTTGCGAACTTTTACATAAAAACCAGTAGTCAGATAGCAAATTCCTCACACATGCAACATCTCCATTGATTTGCCATTTATACTTACGGAAAAGGATCGTTACTAAGGGTGTTCACAACGAGCAATTTAATGATTGATTTTTTACCCTAGCTTCAAATAGGGAAATATCGATAATCGATCATGCACGCCTCGCCACTGTTAGAGAGCTCCTACCCCGGAGAGACCCCTAATGGACATTGAAAGGAGGAAAGGTTCAGGGCGTTTTCAACTTAGATCCATGAAAAAGACAGTTGTTTCGAACCTGAAGTGGACGTAGTTCTACCAAACAGACCTATGTGCAATTTTGAAACTTTTCAGTAGAACAAGGTTTGCAAAAACCATTGGCGTTTCTGTATTAATGAACCGATTTTCGATTTCTATGGCTTGTTTGAAAGCTGAAGAGTTTCCCTAACTATATCTGGTGCCAAAACTTCTGTTCTATTCGTATTAATCGAGATATGGGTAAAAATGCACATAGTTCCGTTTGCAGAATTTGAAATCCGCGATAGCGCGTTCTATCAAACAGACCTATGTGCACTCGGCAATTCCCGACTGCTTCCGGCTACGCTCGGCGCGACCGATTCGCTCAGCTTCGTTCGGGCGGTGTTGACAGTTCATCTCTGAGCAACGCCGTAGACAGGTCGCAACTTGATCGTGCCCGGCCCTCACTCGCTGTTTCCGCAGAGCTCCGCCGCGCGCGCGTCGATCGACTGCACATAGGTCTGTTTGATAGAATGCAGTATCCCGGTTAGCGCATTAAATCAAACGGAACCACACATAGGTCTGTCTGCTTTAATTCGTCATCCCCCGTTCCCGGTTCCATGATTTCTCACAAGCTGTTCCTGCGGGATGAAATGAGCTTTTTCGGGACATTGTTATACCTCTGAGTAGCTTAGGGGATACAGAATCCAAATCCGTTAAAAACTGGAAATTGAAAATTTGGCGCTTAGTTCCCTTTGGTAGATATACGTCCAAGTAAAATGTAACACCATAACTATGGGAATGCATCTGTCACCTGAGTTGAAAATTTTGGTGAACGCCAAAATCATTTGACGTGCACAAGGGGACCGTAGATATGGTCCTCCATGCTAATTTTGAATGAACTTAAACAGATGGATTTTGAGATTTGGCAGATGGCTGTACACAGAAATCGGGGACGCAGCGACGGACGAACGGACACACATTTTTTCAATTCAATCAGATGATACTATGGCAAAGGTGCTTACTTTGATGTATACTAGCTGATGCATTTCGCCCATTCGGGCATCTTCAGAGCTGTTGTAAATATGAATATTTTATAAAACTTTTATTACACTTTCCCACATGTTGTGGTCACCAGTACGAAAAATTTCGGACTTTTTTTATTAATGCACATTCACTTAAATACTTAGACTAGACTCTCGCAACCGCGCCGCGTAAACTGAATACTGTTTGATTGCTGAATCAGTCGTCAGGTAACAGCACAGGTCGATACGGTGCAGGTGGCGTGCGCGGTCACGAGTGACTAGTCTGACCAGTCTAGGTATTAAGTAAATGCGCATTAATGAAAAGTGCTTTCCTCACGAAGTTTTTCTCCGGTGCATTTTTCGTTTCCTCGCGAGGAAACGTAACTTCATTTCAATGTTGCCAAATTTCTGCCCGCAAATTGTATTTTTACCACAAAAATCTTAGGCTTTACCAACTGAAAATTGTACCGACTTTTCCTCTAATCTTATATGCAAGAATCTGGAAAATTTTGAAAAAATTGCTCATTCGAACAGAGCTACGTTTCCTCGTGCGGGAGACGAAAATTTTTCGAAAGAACCCCCTTCCCAACCTGAAATTTGAGGTTGCTCCCACGAGGGTTTTCGAGCATAAATGCACCAAGTTTGACTCATTGGGAAGGTGAAAAAGAAGAGGAGTGATGAGAGCGGAATAAATCAGGTGAAGGAGGGAGGGGGAGGGGAGGGGGAGGGGAAGGGGGGTGGTGGACGTAGACTCGGGGTAATTGATGTTATTGGAAAGTTGTCGGAGTCGGGTGAGAATGAGTCGATGTCAGGCTGGCCATAGCTGATGAGCACTGACCTGTCCGTTATCGTTATCGGCAGCTCATTCTTCGCGCCCAGTCAGCACGCTATCCAATATCCATCCTCGACGCCACATCCTTATAAAAAAAATGGCCCGCAGTTCCCGCACGGAAATGCACCGAGTGCAGCCAAAAAGAAGAATTTTACGTTGGGAGATACTCCTCCCTCTTCATTTTGAGAGAGAAACTCTGATTAAAAGAATCGAGCTTTGCCTCCGAAACTGTTCAAAATCAGGAGTGTCAAATTTTTGATAAGAGCGTTTTTGGACCCACTCTAAACTTCCCCAAATCTACAATTGTCTGCTCTTTAAAGATATATAATTTAGGGAATACATTTTGATTTGACCATTTATGGTCTCTTTCCGGGTCTAATACTGACCTAAACATGGGTCCAAAGGCTGATTTTAGCGTATATAATGTGATATTTGCGAGTTTGCGGTCGAATGCTGTAAAATCAGCTTTTTTCGCCAAAATCGGCCTTTAAACCCATGTTCGGGCCAGTATTCTGCCGTGCTAAGGAAGAACGCCGTATAAACAGTCGAGAGTTGCCAAATTTTCTTCAATAAAATGTTAATTTTTTTAGGAGAGTTATGAATATTTTTCCTTGAAATTATAAGGAACTTTAAGTGAAATTGCGGACAACATTAACTGAAAAATTGGGAGAAAAATATCCATAAGTTCACCAGGAAATTCGTGTTTTATAAATGGAAATTTGGCAACGCCTGAAGGTTCATACGGCGTTTTTACGGCGTTGAAATTGTAGCTCCTAATTACAGAACGTAGTCCAATTAGTAACGTACGCATTTTGCACTGGCCGCCCGACTTAAAACGGACGGATGAAACCAATGCGGAATAAGGAACCGTTGTATATGCATTACCGCGTATGAACGCAACGTCATACTTCGTGTTCTAGGAAAAGATGATGAAAGAAATTACGATGTGTCTCTAGAAAAAGATGATGAAAGAGATGAAGATATTTCCATCATGTCGAGCGTGGGAACTTGTTGCTCGATCAGATCGATGCGATATTTTCTGCTGAGCTGATCAATAATCTGGAATCACTGAAACACGATTCTCTGAGCGCAGCTGAACCATTGTCAGGTGTGAAAATTGCAAGCAATCAGCAACCTGGTACGAGGACGTAAAACATGCAGCCGTCAACACCCGGGACTCATCAAAGCCTGGGCTTCATCATTCATCGAAATCGAAACCGTTAGGATTCGCTCACGTAACCACATTAACACCTTTCCGCGGATTCTGCGTCGTCCGAACTAATCACGTTGACAAAGGCGCGTCTGAACGGGTGTTCTGTAATGATCCGCACAATCGCAGCAATAGAGAAAGGATCCGATAACGTGTTCTCGCTCCACTGTAAAGTCACTTTTTGTGACATCCTGATGAGGAAGTAAATATTTAGAGAGATCCATCATAAGCCAGTTAATTTTCAAGTAGGCTTTAGCAACTGATGTCACAATGTACTTTAAAGTGCTCATTTCAACTATATTTATTAATTGAGAAGACTTCGAAATCTGAAGAGATTGTTTGAATATTCTATGCTTGAAACACCACTATCTTCTCAGGCATAAAATGTGGTATTGCACAGCTCACAGGGATTCAATTATCACAATTGGACGTATTTCTGCCAAACGGAACTATGTGCAATATGGCGTGAGCCCTGTTATGCATATATTCTCATGGGTCTCAGGGCTCATGTCTTAATGCACATGGTTCCGTTTGGCAGAAATACGTCCAATCATTGCACTGCTTGAACGATTTGCTTCTTATTATATTGGAATAATTCTTCACTCACTCTCGAGTCACTTTTTCCCGGGGTAGTGCGACACGAGATGGAAAGTTCCACTATCCCCTTAAAGCCTAATGGCTTTATAGATGCTATAAATTTTTACTTCTTAAACTTTGATGACTAAATGCCGCATTATTTACAGTCGAGAAGAAGACGAGTGGCTGAAAAAATGGAACCAATCGACGCGATATATCGCATGTCGTTCTGATACAGAACATAGCATCCATCGAATCACCTTATGGATCTCTTTAGACCTCTCTTAATAGTCCGAGAGCCAGACGACTTTGAGTGACAAACTCGGGATACATGTTTTGACCCCCTAAATCGATAGCCTTGCATGCACTGAAACGGAAAATTTTTGTCTGCCGCCCTCTAGCCTGTGCCATCACCCTCATCTAGGCCCTCAAAGTGGTCCAAAAAACACCATCTGGTGACAAACTCCTGACGCTCAGCAGACAAGTCTATTATTAAAGATCATACCCAGGGTGACTAGAAAAACTTTGTCTGCCGCCTTCTAGCCTGTGCCATCACCCTCATCTAGGCCCTCAAAGTGGTCCAAAAAACACCATCTGGTGACAAACTCCTGACGCTCAGCAGACAAGTCTATTATTAAAGATCATACCCAGGGTGACTAGAAAAACTTTGTCTGCCGCCTTCTAGCCTGTGCCATCACCCTCATCTAGGCCCTCAAAGTGGTCCAAAAAACACCATCTGGTGACAAACTCCTGACGCCTAGTGTGGTTGCAGATGTACTCCTGTGAGCAGCTTGTGTAATAAAGTTTGAATGATACATCATTCTCTTCGTTTTTTCGTGTAGAATCCGATTTTCGATGTTGTCAAGTCCAAAAATGATGCTGGTGCCCCCAATTCAAGATGGCGCCCAAAATGGCCGCCCCGGGGGTCAAAATTCCAAAATTTGAGAATATTGTCGAGTTTGGTATCCATTTATATGTAATTTTGGTCGTAGAATTCATATCTGGTGTCAAAAAATAATTTCAACCCCTTAGGGTCCGTCAAATCCAAGATGGCGGCCAAAATTTCAACTTTAATGATAATTACCCAAGATGCACCTTTCACTGTCGAATGACGTGTCTTCATTTATGTTAATTAGGTCAGAAAACCTACAAGGGAGGTCTACAATGCCACTGCACCCTATGGAGGGCCAGGGTTCACCCCCTCCTACCCCCAATATGGCCGCCGCGGAGGGCATAAATAGTGACATTCTCTCAGAACGTCATAGTAGGTGTCCATTCCTATGTAATTTGAGGCGTAAATTCCAAATTTCAAGTCATAAATCGCAAATGTGAGACTTGCAATGGCTTATACCCTATATGGGGCCAGGGGAACCCCCTCAACCCCCTCTTCTTTCTAATATGGCTGCCATGGGGGGCATAAGTAGTGAAATTCTCTCAGGACGTCATGTGAGGTGTCGATTCATAACATTGGGACCATATACGTTTTCAGATCCCAGAAATCGTCCAGAATTAAGAAAACACATAACTTCCAAGGGAAATTATGAACTTGATTTATCGACTTTTTTCACCCTGAAATGTCCGCTATTCCAATATTCGCCCACATAGGAACAGTGAAATTCTCTCAAAGCGGCATAGTAGGTGTCGATTTGTTTTTAATCTGAGGCGTGGATTTCGAATCACAAGTCAAAACATGTAAATATCCCATAGTGACGAAAATACTTATATATGGCAACCGCTTTGGCCTACATTTTGGACTAAAAATGCTGCTTGGGTTCATTTTTGTCGAAAGAGCTGGAAATGAATTGGTGATTTTAATGGTAATTGACAAATTTCACGCGTATTCTTTTTCTATGTACGCAAAGGACTCAGATGGGCGTCTGTTTTTTTCATTTTTAAAAATTCCCACAAAAATATAATTTTTTTGCCGACGAAGTATGTATCTGCATTCAGAGTTCCTATGTTATTGTTTATGAACGCACTCAGTTTAATTGCAATTAAAACAACTGGATAATTGAGTGCTTTTTGTAGCGCAGGGTTTCGTCTCCTAGTAGAAGCGACACCTACAGTTTCCTGCGTTATCTGCAACAAAACGCACGCTCCTGCTAGAAGAAAATCGATTACAAAAAGAACCATCTATTATCCAGTTATCTAATAATGAAAGAACCAGAAACCAATATGAATCCTCTGTGTACATTTGAAAAAGAACACCGGTGAAATATGTCAATCACCATTAAATTATCCGATTCATTTCCAGCTCTTTCGACATAACTGAACCCAACCCAAGATGCATTCTTTATTCCAAGATGAAGGCCAGAGCGATTGCCATGCTTAAGTGTTTTTGTCACTTTGAGATATTGACGATTTCTGACTTAAAATTCGGAATCTACGCCTCAACTTACATGAGAATCGACACCTCACATGCCGCTTTGAGAGAATTTCACTGCAACTATGTCCCCCCGGCGGCCGTTTTGAAGAGGGTACGGGGTTGCTCCTGGCCCCCCGTAGGGGTAATGGCATTCCAGACCTCTAATTTGCGATTTCCGACTTGGAATTCCGAATCTACACCTCTATTTACATTAGAATCGACACCTCACATGCCGCTTTGAGAGAATTTCACTGCAACTATGCCCCCCCCCCCCGGCGACCGTTTTGAAGAGGGTAGGGGGCTGCTCCTGGCCCCGCGTAGGGTGAAATGGCATTCCAGACCTCTAATTTGCGATTTTCAACTTGGAATTCGGAATATAAGCCTCTACTTACATAAGAATCGACACCTCACATGACGTCCTGAGAGAATTTCACTACTTATGCCCCCCATGGCAGCCATATTAGAAAGAAGAGGGGGTTGAGGGGGTTCCCCTGGCCCCATATAGGGTATAAGCCATTGCAAGTCTCACATTTGCGATTTATGACTTGAAATTTGGAATTTACGCCTCAAATTACATAGGAATGGACACCTACTATGACGTTCTGAGAGAATGTCACTATTTATGCCCTCCGCGGCGGCCATATTGGGGGTAGGAGGGGGTGAACCCTGGCCCTCCATAGGGTGCAGTGGCATTGTAGACCTCCCTTGTAGGTTTTCTGACCTAATTAACATAAATGAAGACACGTCATTCGACAGTGAAAGGTGCATCTTGGGTAATTATCATTAAAGTTGAAATTTTGGCCGCCATCTTGGATTTGACGGACCCTAAGGGGTTGAAATTATTTTTTGACACCAGATATGAATTCTACGACCAAAATTACATATAAATGGATACCAAACTCGACAATATTCTCAAATTTTGGAATTTTGACCCCCGGGGCGGCCATTTTGGGCGCCATCTTGAATTGGGGGCACCAGCATCATTTTTGGACTTGACAACATCGAAAATCGGATTCTACACGAAAAAACGAAGAGAATGATGTATCATTCAAACTTTATTACACAAGCTGCTCACAGGAGTACATCTGCAACCACACTAGGCGTCAGGAGTTTGTCACCAGATGGTGTTTTTTGGACCACTTTGAGGGCCTAGATGAGGGTGATGGCACAGGCTAGAAGGCGGCAGACAAAGTTTTTCTAGTCACCCTGGGTATGATCTTTAATAATAGACTTGTCTGCTGAGCGTCAGGAGTTTGTCACCAGATGGTGTTTTTTGGACCACTTTGAGGGCCTAGATGAGGGTGATGGCACAGGCTAGAAGGCGGCAGACAAAGTTTTTCTAGTCACCCTGGGTATGATCTTTAATAATAGACTTGTCTGCTGAGCGTCAGGAGTTTGTCACCAGATGGTGTTTTTTGGACCACTTTGAGGGCCTAGATGAGGGTGATGGCACAGGCTAGAGGGCGGCAGACAAAAATTTTCCGTTTCAGTGCATGCAAGGCTATCGATTTAGGGGGTCAAAACATGTATCCCGAGTTTGTCACTCAAAGTCGTCTGGCTCTCGGACTATAATCACAATGTAAAGCACTTTTATCTCTCGAAGAAAGTAGCTGTTCAAGAAGCGATTATTAATATGACCCTGGAACTCTCGAACAATATGACTTACTTGCTGCCTCAATGTGTCGTTTCTCGCACAAAAGAACGTAGAACTAAATTTCAACATTGAAAAATTTCCATTTGCAGGTTATATCTTTACCACAAAACTATTGAGCGTTTTTAGCGGATAATTCACGAATTTTTCTTCCAATTACACCTAAAAATGAGTGTAATTTTGGACCCAAATTCTACGGTCATATTTTCGTGAAAAATTTAATAGTTCGGAGTCAATTTTGCAACTTTGGAATGAAGTTGCGTTCCCTGCTCGTCTGGAAAACGACGAATTGTACTGCCGTGCTGAGGAAAAACGCCACATGAGCCTTCAGGCGTTGCCAAATTTCCTTTGAAAACACGAATTTTATGGTAAACTTATGAATATTTCCTTTCCGTTTTTCGGGTAATTTTGTCCGCAATTTCACCTAAGATTCCTGAAAATTTCAAGGGAAAACAATCATAAATTTCCTCAAAAATAATAATTTTATCCCAGGAAATTTGGCAACTCTCGAATGTTCATACGGCGTTTTTCCTTAGCACAGCAGTGCAGGTCTCAGTTTTGCTGCGCGTGGTAAACTTTTAAAAAATACTACACGGAGAAGAAAACTTCGTGCATGGGATCCGAAGTTAAGGTCATATGGATCTCTGAAGTTTTCCGATCATGCATCCGAAAACTTGAGGTCGAGCTGCCGAAGTTCGGGTCGGACGTCTGAAGCACATCGGTATGTACCGGAGTACTTCAGATGTGTGACCAGAACCCTTCGGTATATATCGAAGTACATAGATGTCTGACCCGAACTTAGGCAGCTGGACCTCAAGTTTTTAGATCCGTGATCCGAAAACTTCAGAGGATCCATATGACCTCAACTTCGGGTCCCACGCACGAAGTTTTTCCCCCGTGTAAATCCCAATCATGAGACGGGAGTGAAGGCATCGGTGGAAGGTAGCGCGGTTAAGGCGGCTTTCCTCGTTCATCGAGGCCTGACGCTGGCTGGGGTCGAGTCGTGATGATGAGGCACGCTGCCTCCACCCATGATGATCACCGATTAATAAAGCGGCTCAGCCAATCGAAGCTCTCGACGCCCATGCTTCGCGCCGCAATGGTCGGCGAGTTTCGGCGATCCAATCCTCATTCCTCATTACCACCATTAATGACGAAGCTCTTTTGATCGGCGGCTCGCGTCATACGACCCATGCCAATGTCTTCCTCGCCACCAAGGACTCACTTCTTAACGATTTACGGATTTAAAAACAGGTCGCTCCGATGCTGCTATCTCCTTGAGTAATGGACCACTGGACAATGTGCGGATTTAAGCATTCTGATATTTTATCAACGTTCCACGTAGATCACGATTCGTGCGACGAAAAATTAGGACTTTTTCGGTGAAAGGGCATTTGAGGCCTTGCAATGCATGCTGCTAAGATTGTGCAATTTTTTATAGCATTTCCGTCAGATGATATTCATTTGCAGTCAACTTATTCCTTAAACTCGGAGCAGATTTAGGGAAAAATTCATAGCAGAACTGTCAGATAAGTTACTTACAACTAGAGAACTACGTTGCAGGATCTTTACAGCATTGAAAGTCTCATGCGCTCTTTTACCGAAAAATGCCTCAAAAACTGAAAGTAACTCATAACTAAGATATGTAACGTTTTTCGCTGCGTATAAATTCAAACCATCCATTCGCGAGGAACCGAAGGTCCACGCGAGTCAAATCGCGCACTAAGCACGACCGTGGCAAGCTCTGCGGTATGAAAATGTGACAACCTTAATCTCGGCACTTCAACTCAGGTGTTACACGTTGCTAACTCCTTGAACAACACAGGGCGGCCAACTAATTGCTTATTGAAAATACAATCCACGCTCGTAAATTTTGCATTGCTAAGATGAAGTTACGTTCTTTTGTATGAAACTGAGCTGTTGAATTGACTCACGCCTCTGTTTAAAACACTGAGCCAAATAAAAAGACTTAACTTCAGTGCTCCCATTCCATGTCCGTCAAAAGTTCCAGGATTCTGAACTTTTACGTTCCGATTCCTCTCACTCCATGACCGGCAAAGTTCCGGGATTCCTTTTAGATTTTTCCAAAAGCTCCGAGAAAGTTCCGGAAAATGCAAAAGATCCAGATTTCCGGATCCGGAAAAATTAAGAAAACTCTAAAAAGTTCCGGAATTCGGAGGTGGTTCCGGGAAATGGGACTGCTTAACTTGTTCCTTTCTTCATTTTCAATTCCCATAGCGCTGAATACGCAGGATAGTGTGTTAGGTTCAACGGCCTCGTGCGGTCCATGCGACCCCCAGAAATGAGTCATCTCCTCACTTTCTCATCTTTCTCTGGATGCGTTGCGAAAGAACTCGTCGAGGCGAGGGACTTGAGAAAAAGCCAGGCAGAAGTTCTGGAGGGCCGAGCGAGAAAAGCAAAGTGAGCGGAGGAGAAATGAAAGAAAACGTTGGATAATAAATAAGCATAACAATCATTTTATGATTTCCTGTTGGCTCAGATACTCACGGCGCGCTCATCCGGTCTCAAAAGGAACCATCCGCAATTACATTGTCTTTATCTGCCGGGCTCCTCCACCTATGGCTGGCTGTTTGCAGAAAACTGTCTTTTGATAATTACTCTCGCATTGTCTCCGCTATCCCGCCCCTCCTTATCTCGGCCGCTCGTATATTTTTATCGGAATAATGACATTTTTTTGTCCTCCAATAAACGAGTGGGTTTTGTGTTGCGCCTATTAACGAAGCGAGCGCTCCGAGCATCCGAGTGTCAATATTAAGTTCGACTCGCTCCTCATTCCTCAGTTCTTGGTTTCTCCTAATGAATTGCGTTCGGGCCCGGCTAATACGCTCCATTGCTCGATTATTTGCCTAATTTATAATTTGGATTTACTTAGCGTATTTGCTATCTATTCAATTCACGCCCATTGCTTCGCCGCTTCGCTCGTCCTGAATGCCAAGTGTCGTCTTCAACCCACGTTGCCAACATAACACCCTCAAAGAAAATCCCCTTTCAATGATTTCTTCATCGGATTCCTTTTTTAAAACAATCAAAATCTCGTTTCGATAGCAGGGATTCCAGATGTCTCAGAAAGAATACCGGTGAGGTAATGATTGATTCGACGTTTTTACGAGTTCAAAAACTGCAGCTTTGCGCTCTGTCCTCCAAGCCCCACAATTTAAGTTAAAAAATCACCAGCTTATATTCGCCAAAAATACCGAATAACTGCTGAAGAGAGCCGTAGCTTTCTAATTTTTCGAAACCGGGTTTCCTTCAAGATTCGTTTGATTTCTTTAGATGAAATCATCGAGAAACAGCATATAAACAGCATTGGTCATATTTGCATGAAAACACAACATATGAGTAAGCCGTAAGTGCGTGAACATTGACGTTATTTCAGATAAAACAGCCGTGAGAATCATGATTCCACCTCAGAGTCGATGAAAATACGTGTCTCACGTGTTTGAGGTATCGAATATGATTTAAAGCAATAGATCGTATTCGATACATCAAACAGGCGAGACTGTATATCGATATCGATTGGTCCAATTTGTAAACATAGCCTCAAAAGTCAATTTAGAAACCTAATGTATCGGGTCATTTGTGATCGAATTTTTATTCTTTCGAGTATCAAATGGCAATGAAAAGTGTCATTGTTAAAAATTTTCTCATTTTTAGCTTTTCCAGCTGAAACCCGAAACTTTTTGTTTGAGGTTATGTTATATCGTTTCGAACCAAACGATACATCGAACCACTATCGAATACGATCTATGGGACCGATCGATGAATAACGCTAAAAATGGCGGGTAGCGTGGAAGCGCGACAACGCGGGCTCGCGATGAGCCACGGTCGCGGTCCTCGAGAGACTTGAACGCTTCGTTAGGAAAGTATAGATGTGGAATCTCGTACTCAATCCTCGCATCTTACTCAACAAAAGGAATCAATGTTTATGAAAGCTCCGCGCTCTCCGTCGCGTTGCCGTGTCCATTCCAAAACACGTGTCAGCCCCCTTCTAATGAGATTACATCCGTCTCTCTCCCTCGTGTACCACCGCTTATGACACGCGGCAAATTCCCATCGCCGCACAGTGGAATGAACTAATAGAAGAGGTCGGACATGAAATTTTTGGCTAAAATTTCAAATTTTTATGTTTATTTTGTCTCAAATTCAATTTCAATGGGTGCCTCTGAGAGGAAATTTTACAGAAAAACCAATGGAGCCACGCTTAACTTTTTTTTGTTTAAAAAATTTAAGCTTTTAAAGTTTCTAGATTTTGTCCGACTTCTCCTACTCACTCGGTCCACTGTGCGCCGTCACCGTCCGTGTCACCATTCCCGGCGACACTTCGCACCTCTTCGACTTTCTATCGTAATGTGGATTTATTCATTCTTCGAAAGGCATTGTGTCTGCTACACACAAGAATTAAAAAATATTTCTCTCGTGGTTATTTTTTTTTATACTGAGTATAAGCGTGAATTTTTATGGTTTTGCCTATGGTCGAGGAAATCCGGGTTACTAAGGAATTCTGGCATCTTTTTTGACCCTTTCTCTTGAGTTAATAAAGTCCGGAAGATTTGTCCCACGAGATATGGGTATATTTGGCCCCTTCGGAACGCCAACGGAGGACCCTTCGTTGTTAAAACCCATGCTTAAGAAAAGCCCTGCATGCTAACTCTTTCTGGTAATGTTTAAAATAATAAACTTCAGACTTTTTTTTATATACTTTTTTTTTTTTAAAAAAAAAGAATGCGTTTTAAACATGGTCAAAAAATTTACTGTAAAGTGCGTGCAATGCTGGCCTTCGGGAAACTCGGAGAAAAGAGTTTTTCAAAATGCTGGAGTGATTTTGCATCTATAAAACAGACCGATTCAATGCTTTGCTTTAAGTTTCTGATTGCCGTTGTTACACACCTTGACCTGACACTATAAGAACACTTTTATTATTATTGAGTAAGAAATCCGTTCATTACGGCCGTAGTAGATTATAACAGACAATGTAACACACATAGTTGCTGCCTTTAAAGCAGGAAATAGTGAAGGCAATAGTTGGTTTTCAATTTTTCGATTTTCCGGGCTCTGGTTGGCTCCCAATTAATCCGGATGAAAAATACTGTACACGGTTAAAAAAAAGCACGAGTTTGTCGTGTGATATAGACATTTCCGAAAGACGAATTAATCGTGGTCGTACACGAATTAATCGTGGTCTTACCCCAATAAATTAGGTTACTAAACAAAATGATGCGGTACTACCCTAACTTGAGTTGCGGTTCTACCACTATTACGTAATTAGAAATGTCCGTATCATCCAACAAATTGTGGTTGTACCACAATTTTAGGGGAAAACCCCTAACACTTTTTTTTCCGTGTACATGTGTACGTGAAAATGAATTGAACCAAAATTAATAACGGTGAGGCACGCCAATGAAATGTAAATAGTTCCTTTTGATTTAATTCATTTTCACATAGTTCCT